>NW_005434626.1:37228-109544 GCF_000315625.1 Guillardia theta CCMP2712
CATCGTCGTGGGACTCGTCGTGTAACAGATACCTTGGCCCTTGGGGCTGTCCTTCACAGGAGGACGAGGAGGGGGAGGAGGAGGGAGGGTATGGGGAGGGAGGGTGAGTTGGCTCCGAGTCATGAAAGATGCTCTCTCGAGGAAGAAAGAGCCTTGTGGGGGGTTTGAAACGTCAGCACAGCAGGGCGGAGGACGCGTCGACGTCAGCACCTTGGAGGAAGGAATCTCTCAGCCCAGCAAACTTCTCCTGTTGGTCTGACTTCCACCGGGTCCGAGATCGCTGCCGCAGCGTGAGCGAGTGACAGCGATGATGATGATGATGATGACGATGACGATGATGATGACGATGACGATGACGATGACGATGACGATGACGATGACGATGACGATGATGATGATGATGATGATGATGATGATGATGATGATGATGATGATGATGATGATGATGATGATGAAACCGTGATGATCAACTGAGCATCGAAAGCAAGACTTCACAAAGCCACCATCATTCCTGTCTCAATCTCCATCACCATTGCCACTAGCCTCATCTGCATCATGATTGGTGTCGCAACCATCATCGTCATCAACGTCAGCTTGATCATTTCCTCCTCCTCCTCCTCCTCCTCCTCCTCCTCCTCCTCCTCCTCCTCCTTCTCAAGACAGTCGTCATCAACATCACCTCGTCCACAAGGGAATACAGCGCTGAAACCAAAGTCTCCACCATCTTCACGATCAAGATCAGTTCCAGGACACAAGATCAGGAGTGAATTACCTGATTGCACCACAAGATCGCTTGATGATCAATCGGCATCCAAACTCCTGATCATCCTCATCACCGACATCGCCCTCCATATCCCGCTCCTCCTCGCACCTGCAACAGCCGTGGACGAGACAGAGAGGCAGTGGGTAGGAGGACAAATGCGCGAAAGGTCGCAGCGCTCCGTGCCCACGAGCAAGTCCCGCAGCCCTCCCCCTACTGAGACGGATGCGATCTCATTCAAACTGCTGCAGTGCCTTGAGATACGAACGAGGGGGGTATTGAAGGAACCCCACCGCTGGGAGCGCTTGCTAGGGGTGCTCGAGCTCAAGGAGCTCCAGCCGGCCGCATCCCCGTGGGAGGGGGAAGGGAAGAAATGCTGCCGCCATAGCTCCGCACCTGTGTCGATCAGCCTGCATAGTGTGAGCAGATGCTGGGAAGAGGAGGAGGAGGGGATGGGATTGGAAGGAGGAGAGGGCAGGCAGAGGAGGAGGGAAGTAGGGGTACCTCTGGAGGAGAGGATCAGTCACGACAGGTAGCCCCGTTTGAGGAGATGCAAGGGACAAGACCGCAGCTACATCGACCTCCTCCTGCAGGCACATACATCACAGCGTGCTTGCTGTGGGTGGGAGGGACGGGGAGCCAACGCGGGAAGAAGAGGGAAGTTGAGGGCCCAGGGGAGGCCAGGGGGTCACCTCGCAGAAGGAACCGGCAACGATCCTTGCTATGTGGCCACCCATCGAGTGAGCAACGAGCACGATGCCTCCTGGCTCCATTCCTCTCTCCTTGTAACTGTGGCACCTCGATTCACACGCAAGCACCTTGAGGGGGAGACTACCTCTCCAGTATGTAGGGGATGCAGCGGCACACGAACTTAGTCTGCCATGATCCTCGTCACTCAACGTACTCCTGGATCGTCTTCCAGCACCTGAGAGAGGAGCAGGTCTCCTGACAGAGCAGACAGCTCGTCCTCGAAGTCGACAGCCCAGAAATCTGTAGGTGTCAATCTGACATCAGCCATCCTTTACCCCACCCCATCTCCCTACGTTACCTAAGTGTCCGCGAGACGAGTTTCGAACGTGCTCCCTCGCCGCCTCAGAAGCCATGGACCGCACCTTGATGTCGCCGATGCCATGGCAAGTGTCAGCCGCATGTCGTCAGCATGAGAGCTCATCGTGCTGTTACCTGCTTCCCGCTTCCCGCGTTCCCTGGAATGAAGAGAACCGGAATCCCGCGCTTCTGCAGAGTCCGTCAAGGCCACGGGCAGTTGCAGCGATGGGATAGTACATGGAAGGGCTGGGATCCTTCGCGATAGAGCAACAGGGAGTAGCTCAACTTGGTCTCCCAGCTCGCATGTGGGACGGGGATCGTGTAGTAGTTGGGCATCATGTAGGTCATCCTGTCAAGGAATCTCAGCCGACAGGGGGAGAGAGGGAGGAGGAAGTACCTGCACATGTTCTCAGGCGCATGTCTGATGGACTGCATCAAGCTATGAGCCACTAATACGATCGCCGCCGCCGCCGCCCCCATCGTCCCCATCGCCATCCCGCCGCTGGAAGTCCCCGACAATGTCCCGGTGAGTACTAGCCGCGCCGGGTGGCGCCGGGGTCCCCGGCCCAGTGCCGGGCGCCGCGGGCCGCGCCGCGGGCCCGATCCGAGCGGATCGAATCACCGTGACCGTGACTCAGTGAGTCCGGGCCCCGGCCCGGACTCCGGAATCAGACGGTACGGTCAGCCTGAGTGACGGGGGCCGGGACTCGACGATGGGGGCGGCTTCTACGCGGGATGGCGAACTCGGAAGGGGACGACATTCCATGCATTTTCTGATGCTCGCTTTTGATCATTTTCGAGCGGGGTACCTCAGCCCAGGATTTTTGAATGGTCGGCGCACTGAACTTCCGAAAATTTGTACCAGAAACTTCGATAATGGTTGAAAGTATGTTTGAATCGGGGACCGTGTCGAGCAGTTTTAGGTTTACAAGTATTCTTGCTTCCTCCAAACAACAAGGTTTCAAACATTAAAACTATTTTTGACCTTACACGCTTTTACACGCCTGGGGGGTGCATATACAACCAAATCGCCTGCCCTACCCTTCCCCCATTACCGTGCACTGTCCGCACCCGCCGGCGCAGGCGGCGTTTGTTTGAATCCCAGATGGCTCTCAGCCAATGGCTCTTTCATCGTATTCAAGCTCCAGGTTGGATCATGTGTGAATGTTTGTACTTTTTGCGGCATACTGCAAGACGACGTTTCAAACAGCTCGAGCTTGTTTTTCAAAGGAAGCTGTAGGAATCAGCATCGCCATGGATTCCAGAGCCTAGGGCTGTTTTCGCCGTCAATCCTTTTGATGCTCCGAGCATTGCAAGATGGAGACTTGCTCGTTTTTGGTGATCAAGCATCCACAACCCTCTTTCGTATGATTGAGCTTCGAGCACATCTCTGACTGTAGAGTTGTTTGGTGTCAAGATTGTTTCTCGTAAAGGATCTCTCTGATTAGGCAATTGATTGTTGTTTTAGTTGGCATTCTACAAGACCCTTACTTCCCGTCGGAGGCAGGGAGCCGCGGCGTCAGAGTCAGCCGATGATGCCAGGAACTCGGAAATTTGAGAATATGCCTCCGAGGCTTCACTGAGTCACGCGAAGTCACAGCCTGTGATGCCAAGTAGTCGGTATCGATAGTGATGATACTTGTGACTCACCGTCCGATACGGTCGGATGCGGCCGCGAACGGCGCTCGGAGGCTTGAAGGCCTTTGAATATCAGGATCATCGGACTGGATGCAGAGAACTCAGTCAACAGAGGTGATGAAGAGATTGGTACAGATCACAGTCATGATGGCAAGTTGATGACCGTATCGGACTGAAGGCAGGCTTGCCAACGGCTGTTGAGTACGGTACGGTACTTCACTGAGACCGGGGCCGCCCGGGCCGGTCGCCCGCCGCCTCAGTCCGGACGCCGCCGACCCGGGCCGGTGACGGACCGGCGGCCGTCACGGCGGACTCGGACCCGGACAGTCCGACTGATACGGTACGGTAGCCGCCGGACCGGCACGAGTCCGAACCCCCGGCGGGCCCGGGGCCTCGGCCCGCATCGGGCCACGGCGACGCTGAGTCACCTACTAGGCTAGGGCCGGCCCGTCGGAGGCCGGGAGCCGCGGCGTCAGAGTCAGCCGCCGGGCCACGGCGGCTCGGCCCGGCCGCCGCCGGCTCAGCCGCCCCGCGGGGGCCCGGCGCTGCCAGGTCCGGGTCCGACACTGAGCCAGGCCCGGGCCCAGTGGTGACCGTACGGGCCGGGCGGCGACGGCCGCGCGCCCGGCCGGCCCGGGGCCCGGCCCGCCGCTTACGCACTGCAGCGCGGCCGCCGGCCTTTGGCTCTTGAACGTAACGGTATGTAACCGTGTTCTTTTTTTCACGAAGAGACAACTGGAACCGCCGCAATGGTGAGTGTTGTTCACGATGAATGCAGACGGATCTCAGTATCTATGCACGTCTAGTCGCGAAGAGGAGGATTCAGTGCTTGTAGTATGTCCTAAAGCTCTGTTTCTGTCGTTTCATATATGAATCTATGGTGGGATGTATGGAAATTGTGTGCAGTTGAGCAAATTATGTACTGAGCTGGTTTTCTTGACTAATGGTTTTTGGAATGGATTCTTCATAATGGACAGCTTTCTTTGACAATAGAAGGCATTAAAAATGCCACATTGACCAGATTCCGATGATTGCGATTGATTTGAAAAGGAATGTGGATACAATATGATGCAAGGCCGTGATAGAATCTTTTGTTCAAATCGTGTGAAGCCATGCATATGATGTAGTAACAATTGATGGTTTTCGTGGAATATCATCTCTTCTTCAATATCATGATTTATGTACATATCTCTCCCGTTTGATCCGTTCTGATTTCTTTCCTCGGTCTAAATGAATTTTCTTGTGTCAACATATACCATGCCAACTCGTCCTTCCAACACTGATATAATTTTGTTCCAGACTCAGTCTTATGGTTCCATCGAGGAAGGCAAGCCCGAATTTGAGAGGAAGAACTTCAACAAGGTGACGAAGACATCGCAGTGCCTTGTTCTGTTTGCTCATTTTTTTGGAAGGTGATCTACGGAGCCATCGCCGCTGTTGCTGCAGTGTGCGTGGTCGCTGCCATCGTCGCCTTCGGAGGACAGCACCCCAAGAGGAGCTCCCTCCTTGCGGTCAGACTTCCCAACGGCCGTATCGTGAGGGCCGTCCCTGTCCAGCAGCTCCGCATCCAGAAGCTCTTCGGACCGGGTGATCTCCCCATCCCCATTGAGGACGACGGTCTCCCCGGCGGTGATGCCAAGGTTGTTCCTGGCAGCAACGTCCACCTCTTCGAGCACTTTGCTCCTCCCCAGCCATACGGCATGGACAACCGCCGTGATCCCCCCTACGACACCTCCTTCGGTGGCATGGGATTCGGTTCCGACTACTAAATGCTCCATTGCTGGGTTATCTCGGTGCTAGTGATGGGTCCTTTTTCACATGAGTCTACAGCACGCCGTTGAAATATTTGAAACATTAAATTAGATCTCACCGAAGGATCTGTTTCATACATACGCACGAAGGACGAAGGTGACTGTATCACCGACCAAGAAACTCTACAAGTGTGCTGGAGATGCGATGGATGATGTTCATATTGTTAGGAACCTTGACGCATCAACAGTTCTTCCATCCTAAATCATACTAGATTGCACTGTACTTCAATTAGCTCCTCCTCTTTTATCACATGGCAAAATTGCTCCTCAGGACTTGTAGTAACTAGGCTGAAACTTGGCCACATGCGGGCTATCAGCATGAATGATCCATACAATTGTTGCAAAACTGTGCTTGAAAATATCTTGCTACCAAGGGCGAGTAATGCTCAACACAATCAAAGGGACATTCAGAGTGTTGGCTACAACAGGTTGCAGCTCTACAAGCAGATTTGGACAGGGTTGGCTCAATGAGCTATACACGCGAGTGAAAGAGCTTCATGAGGTCACGTGTTTAAGATTAGAATGGCTTGGAAACATTGCAGGAGTTGTACGAGGCACCCGTGCAGGCATCTGCAAGGAACAGACATCCTCAGGTCAGACGGGAAAACTTGAAGAGAGAATAGGAATATAGGAATAAACAGATCGATCACCCAAGAGCTTTCAAATGGAGGACGTGAGAGGTTGGAGCAAGACACTCACCGCTACGAGCAGGGTCATACAGGGAGCCAGTGTCTTGGCTTCCCGCATAGAGCATCGAAGTGCGAACGGTCCTGCTGAACATTTTACGGCGACTCTTCACTTCTGTTCACTTCTGGTCGCCGTGACTTGTTTCCAAGGATGATGGCTGACCATTGCCGACCAGCCCGGAGCTCTGGAGCTCCGGGCCGGGAAATCCGGGGGACTGTTCGCACTGAAGGGTCGTTGATCTTGGTTCCAAGACCAACTGGTCCCTAAAATATTTTAAAATTAAACATGCAGATTTCAAATTGTGGGAGAAGCTTGAAAAAAGAAATGTAAAGCTGATCTGGGTTTGGAAATAACTCGAAATGATTCTATTTAAGGTTGAAATTTAGATAAGTATCAACAAATAAGTGCAAAGAATTGAAAACTGGGAGGCCCAATTTTTACGGTATATGAGAAACTTAAAAGGTTATAAGATACTACTATTTAAACAAGATTTGTATCAGTTCCTCGCCTCAACCGCTCTCTAAAATTCAATCAATAATACATGTTTCCACTTGCATATAGAGTACTTCTGTATTTAAATTGGGACAAATAAATCATATATAAATATATTTATGTTTAAAACTAGATATAGGACTCCTGTAGTGAGCTGGAACATGGCAGGAGGGGTTCGCCTTCGTGGCTGCGGGTATGCCGGCCTTGAAATCCTCCTCCTCCTCCTCCTCCTCACGTCACATGGGCTTCTCTACCTCCGGTTCTACTGTCTTTGTTCCCCTCGCTCCCTGTCATATCCTATTCTCCTCCTCCTCCTCCCTCGCCTCTTCTATCTTCCTTCAGTTCTCGTTTCGGTTTGTGTCTAGTTCCCGTTCACGTCCTGGTGTAGTTGTTATTGTCGTCCTGCTCCTTCTTGCATGCCCGAATCGTTATCAGTATCCTCAGACGCTGGGCTGAATTACCATGATTGTTCTCCTTGAACCCTTCGGCGACCGTCACTGTCAAATTTGAGACCCCGTGATCTAGAGCTTGCATGCCATCCCTCAAACTCTTGCGATGTTTCCCTATCTCCTTCTTCATGTTGTCTTCATTTCGCTGCAATGTTTGCTCGATTCTTCTCATGATTTTCTCGAAACTAAGTATGCGAGAAACCTGGCGTAAAGCAAGTTCCCCTCATGCAATTTGTTTGCCTGTGCTAGCAACAAATCTACTCGATGCAAGCTATCTGTTCTTTGTATTCTATGAGTTCTTTCATTCTCTTTTGACTTGATTTGTTCTTGCAGTGGATCAAAACAGTCTTGAACCTGAAGATTGCTGAAAATCCGGATTAGTTGGCATCTACACTAGCCATGGCTGAAATGAGCTTTGCCCCGCGCATGCGCGCGGCTCGAGGCCCTCCAACCAAGCAAGAGATGAACGAACAGGGACTGTTGGGGGTGCTGGGGTTGAACGACACCTTCAAGTTCATGCAGGGGTGTGTTGCCTCGAGGCCGATCGCAAGCGATTCCGACGCGCTTCTGGTTGTCGACTTCCCTGAGAGGCCAGCGAAGATGTTGGCGGTGGCTCTCCCTGACTACGGCAATCCTGCACTGCTCAAGACGCAGCTCTGCGACCTCCCTCGACTGCCGATGGGAAAGTTGAAGCCGACCGAGGTTGTCGTGGAGGTCTTCGCGTCCAGTGTAAACCCTACGGACTGCAAACAGAGGAAAGGCACTCTGTCGACCATCTGCCCCTTGTCTCTTCCCTGCATCCTCGGGATAGACTTCAGCGGCAGGATCGTGAGGAACGGGGAGGACTCGCCCTTCAACGTTGGAGACGAGGTGTTCGGTCGCCAGACTCTGGATCGCATGAGGGAGCTGAATGGAACATACGCGGAGTATTGCATTGTAGATTGTTCGGATATTGCTCTCAAGCCTACCAACCTCTCGCACGATCAGGCTGCTGCCGTCCCTCATGCCTGTCTCGCTGCCTACTCGTCCCTTGCTCACGTTGGGAACCTGTTGGAGAAGAAAAGGCAGAGCGACAAGGCTGTGCTTGTCCTTGGGGGCAGCGGAGGCGTCGGGAGCTTTGCTGTTCAGCTTGCAAAGAGACATTTCAACTGCTACACTGTTGCCAGCTGCTCGAAGAGGAACATGGACTTCGTCAAGTCGTTGGGAGCGGACGAGGCCTGGGACTATACTGACGCGTTCTTCCTCAAGAGCGCCGGCCTCACCAAGTTCGATGTGATCCTCGACACGGTGGGAGGTGATGACTACTGGAGCGCGTTCCGAGGCTCCTTGTCGCACAATGGCGTGTACGTGACGCTGGTTGGGAATGCGCGCCACCTGGCAGATGAGAAGAGTGTGGACTGGGGTAGCATGCTGGAAATACGAGCAGACTATCTTTTCCGTCAGATCTCCAACAAGCTCGGAGCTGCAGAGAACTACCACATCCTGACAGGATCTCAGATCCGGAGTAGCGACCTGAAGATAATTTCCTCGCTGCTGGAGGAGGGCACTCTGCGAGTGATTGTGGACAAGACCTTCAGCATATATGACATCATCAAGGCCCACGAGTACTCGGAGACCCATCACGCCGTGGGAAAGATCGTGTTGCAGATCAAGCAGAGTGGTGCCGACAAGGCAGGGGGGGAACAGGTGAGAGAGATAGTCTGCCATGTCTGCGATCTTGCGGCGGAGTCTTATCCGTGCCCCAGGTCAACGGAGTGGTGATGGACGAGCGATGGCAGCTCCCCATCAGCAAGTCAAAGGTCCGTCGCATCTCGTGAGCTCCTCGTGTTTGACTGGTGCGTGCAGAAGAAGCCAGAGGCCTCCGGGTCCAACTCCATCGGCAAGGGAGTGACCTTCGACAAGTTCAACCCTCCGGGCCTGGACTCGCCTGCTCAACCCGACAAGGGCAATCAGCCTGACTTCCTCTTCTCCTCCCCCACCCATGTCGGGAACTCAGCGCCTCCTCCGTCGTTGCATCAGGACGACGAGGTCGCTCCTCCTGCTCATGCTGTTCTTGGAGGACTCGGCCTCCGCCCTGGCGAGCTCGCGGCGAAGCGGTCGCCCTCTGTTCTTGATGCGCGGCCCATGGGAAGATTGGGGAAACAGACCGAGGACATAGTAAGGGGGGAGAGGGATAGATCGTTGCTGCTGAATGGCGGGAAGGAGGAGGCTTACAACTTGTCGGATATCTTTGCGCAGAAGAGCAACAGCATCAGCAAGGGGCTTCCTCTACCGAAGGGACGAGTGGAGGAGAAGGAGGAGGACGCTGATGTGGAGGACCTGACTGCGAGACTGGACGCACTTCATCGTGAAGTTGCTGAGTCGGCAGCGAGAGTGCAGCAGCTGAAGTCACCGGCTTCGTTGAACCAAATCTCCTCCTCCCCCTCTCCTTCCTCCTCCTTCAACGCTTCCGAGCCATCCCTCGTACGCCGTCGAATCGAAGAGCTGTCCAAGGGGAGCGGAACAACAGCGTGAAGATAGGGAGCGTGGAGGTCAAAGAGTACGATCCCGTAGCTTCCCTTCCTCGGCCCTCCGACTACGGCCAACAGCAGCAGCAGTCGTGGGGAGCGCATGATAACGAGGAAGAGGAAGAGGAAGAGGTCAGCCTGCGTGGAGTGAGTGAGAGTGTCTTGACGGCCATGAAGCAGGAGAAGCCCGGCGGCTCGACACCTCAAGGTAAGGAGGGAGCAGGTGCGAGTGACACGTTGGCCCTGATCCTCGTCCTGCTCAGACGCGAGGGGTCAAGCGGACATGGAGTCGGTGATCGCCAACCGAAGAGAGTTGCAGGTGAAAGTGGAAGCGGGGGTGGGGGTGGGGGTGGGGGCGAGGGAAAGGAGAGGAGAGGAGAGGAGAGGAGAGGAGAGGAGAGGAGAGGAGAGGAGAGGAGAGGAGAGGGGAGGGGAGGGGAGGGGCGTTGGCTGACTGTGAGTTGTCAGGCGGCAGCAGAAGAAGGTGGAGTCGCGCTGGGCACGGGAAACATCTTTAACAGGCCTTCGCCTGCTGAGCTGCTTAACAGCCACAAGGTCAGACGTCGAGCGAAAAACGTCGGGGAGAAGAATGAGGAGGAAGGGGGGGGAAGAGGAGGGAGGCCAAAGGCGAACAATTACAATAGAGTTGACAAGTACACCTTGGCAGAGAAACTCAACGCCGCAGGAGAGGCGAGGAGCGGACCATCGAGGCTCGACCCCGTCAGCCCATGTGACCTGAGGAGGAGGAGGCGTTTCTTGTGCTCGTGACCAGTGGGTAGGACCTGATCTCGTATGAGGGGATCCTGAGGAAGAAGAAGGATGATCACAAGAGATTCGAGGACCCTTACAAGGTTTGCGCTCCTCCTCCTCCTCCTCCTCCTCCTCCTCCTCCAAGCCCCCTCTTCCCCCCTCCTTTGTCCTCCTGTAAGTGAGGGGGAATACAGCAAGCGTTCTCTGCTACTCTCAAGGACGGTGTTCTCAGCATCCGCCCTCTTCAAGCAGCTTCAGTAAGTTCTGAATAATCCTGCTCCTTCTCTCTGGGTTCTACCTCTATCTGCTATCTCCGACCATCAATGCTCTTCTCCTCCTCCCTCCTCTTCTGTCCTCCTCTCTCCTCTCTCCTCTCTCCTCTCTCCTCTCTCCTCTCTCCTCTCTCTTCCTCTCCCTTCCTTTCCCCTCTTCTCTCATCTTCTCCTCTTATCTCCTCTCGCTGATTACTTCACCCTTGCCGCATCCTCTGACGAGACGTGTTCCGCTAGCTGGCGGGCGAGGACGAGAGCTACGACCTGCGCACGTGGCGTCTGCTGCCGAGAAGCGACAAGCTCGACCGCTTCAGCCTCACTCGCGGCATCTCCTCCTCCTCTGCCGATCAGAGCAGCGGCGTCTCGTTCAAGGCGGAGAGCAAGAACGACTGCGGGCTGTGGGTGGACGCGATCAAGTCAAACATTGCTGCGTTGCGAAAAGCCCCACAGGCCAACGGCAGTTCTCCTGCTCCTCCACCGCTTCACAACGGCCAGGAGACCGGGGACCTGAAGTCCTCCAGCCCCCCCGATGACTCTCCTCTCGTTGGACGTGCTGGTCAGAACTACTACTCTCCCGCTATCCCTCCTTCTCCTCCTCCTTCCTCCTCTTCCTTCCTCCTCCTCCTCCTCCTCCTCCTCCTCCTCATCATCATCATCATCATCATCATCATCTCATTCCTCCTCCTCCTCCTCCTCCTCCTCCTCCTCCTCCTCCTCCTCCTCCTCCTCATCATCATCATCATCATCATCTCATTCCTCGACGACCTCCTTCTCGACCTCCTCCTTCTCGTCATCGACCGCCTCTGCCTCCTCCTGACATTCAGAGTGCTCGCAGAGCGAGCAGCGAAGAAACGAGCGGAGTATCTCGCTTCCCACACGCCAGAGAAGTCCGCAGACGGTGATGGAGGTCAACGGGTCAACGAAGTTACTCCACAAGCGTTGCCGCCCCTCCGTACGGATGTGATGCCTGCGGAGATTGTCATCTCGAACCGCAGCGGTGAAGTCCTCGTCCTCGTCCCCTTGTCAACGTCCTTTCCTCCTCCTCCTTCCCCCCCCCCTCCCCCCCTCCTCCTCCTCCTACTACTACTCCTCTTCGTCTACTTTTCTTCCCCCTTCCCCCTATCCCTTGCCAGCTCCTCAACGTCCTCCTGGCGTCTGCTCCTCTCGCCGACTGTTATCAACAGGGGAGCAGCAAAACAAGTCCATGGCTCCTGAGTCGGCATCGATGGCACAGGTGATGGCGGATGGCGGGAGGAGCAGGGAGGGGGAAAGGAGGAGGAGGAGGAGGAGGAGGCTGACAAGGACTTTCAGTTGATGAGCAGGCAGACAGAAGTGAACGGACGAGGTGCAGGAGGGCGAGAGGAAGAGAACACCTCAGTCAAAGAGCCGAGCTCAAAAGCCTTCCAGCCGGAGTCCTCCTCCTACACAGAGTTGCAGGTGAAGTTCTGTCCTCCTCCTCCGCTGCTTCCCACTACTGCTCCAGCGTTGCTTCATCTGTACCAGCACTCCTGCACATGCTCCTGCTCTGCTGCTCCTGCTCTCCTGCTCCTGCTCCTGCTCCTGCTCCTGCTCTTCCTCCCCCCATCTTGTTCGCGAGGGTGCCAGGCTGATGTGAAGCTGCTACAGGCACGGCAAGGGGCAGTGCCTACGCGAGCTCAACCCATTCAGCCACCAAGCTCCTCCTCACCTGCTGGGGTTGGAATTATCTTCAAGGTGAAGCTACCACACATTCGCATCCTCGATCCTCCTCCTCCTCCTCCTCCTCCTCCTTCTCTTTCTCCCTCCCTGACCCAATTATCCTGTTACTCGATTCACCGTCTTATCTACCTTCTTACCATTGAGCTTTCTTGCTGCTCATTCCTGCGCCTCTTCTCAAATTGACCTGCAGGAGTCGAGGAGAAATTCAGCCACTGCCCTTGTCGTGAAAGGACTTGCAGCAGGTAATGTTACCTCCTCCTCCTCCTCCTCCTCCTCCTCCATCCTCCTCTGCTGTGCTTCATTCCTGTGTTGCAGCTGCTGATGTGGTATCCTCAGGTGGACCAGCAGAAAGATCGGGGATGATTCAGGTAGAGCAGGAGGAGGGGGAGGGGGAGGGACAGGAGACGAGCAGGAGTGCCGAGCAGGAGAGGAGGAGGAGGAGGAGGAGGAGGAGGAGGAGGAGGAGGAGGGATAGGAAGGAAGTCAAGAATCTCACACAAGGGGTCAGGTGGGCGACATTCTTCTCAAGGTCGACGGGCAAGATGTCAATTCAACAGAAATCGCTTCTCAATTGATCCTGGGACAAGTAAGATGATGATGATGATGATGGTGGTGGTGGTGGTGGTGGTGGTGATGATGATGATGATGATGGTGACGGTGATGATGATGATGATGATGATGATGACGACGACGACGACGACGACGACGACGTTATTGGAGATGATGATGATGACGATGACGTTAAGGAGGAGGAGGAGGAGGAGGATGACGACGACGACGATGATGATTCACTGTGAACAAATCAATTTGTGTGTTTTCGTCATGATGTTGATATTTCATCCTTTCGTGGATTGACTTCATCTCAACAGAAAGGAAGTCAAATCTCCATGACTTTCAAGAGATTTGCTCAGGACAAGGTCGATATATTCCTCTTCCTCTAGGCTGCCTGTTCCCCTTCCTTCCTCCCTCCTCCCCCTCTCCCTGCTGTCCCTGCTCGCCTCACCTCTCGGATCCTATCCCTCTCCCTCTCCTCCTTCCCTCTCCTCCTTCCCTCTCCTCCTTCCCTCTCTGTCTCTCGCTCTCTCTTTTCTCTCACTTTCTGCTCTCGCAGGTTCATAAATTTACCATCACGTTAACGCGAGGAGCTCCGCAAGCAGCTTGAGCGCCTCCAGTAGAGTCTATACAACAACCATACGAATACACCTACACTCCTGTTACCTGCTCTATCCTTTCCCCGCTTCCCACCACCACCACTAGCACCATCTTTTCCTCCTCTTGTTACTCCTCCACATGATAGTCTTGCCTCCACCGTCATCTTCGACGGTGTCGAGACTTTCCGTCCTTTTCGTTCTGGGGGAAGGAGTAGCTGATGCCCTGGTCGTCGAGGAGATGGCAGAGCATCTTAGAGCTGATGGGAAGGTTGGCGTCTTTCAGTATCTGAGGGAAGGGAGGAGTCAACGGTGAAGACGAGCAGAAGGAGATGGGAGCGAGGAGGAGAGCAAGAGTTGTTGGGAGAGGAGAAGAGGGGATAAGACAAGAGGAGGAAGAGGAGAGAGGGAGGAGAGGGACCTTGGAGATGTGCGTCAGAGACAGGTTCTGGCACAGCAGCATCTCGTCATATGCTTCATTCTCCCGCAACAAGTCCACACACGCCACAAGGCTTTCTTCCACTTTCCTCCTCCTCCGCTCGTTGGCAGCAGTGTTGTCCCTCCCCTTCGCTGGCTCCTCCTCTGCTCTTCCCTCCTCCCCCTCCTCTTGTACATGCAGCTGATGCCAAATGGACTTGAGCTTCTGCACCATGAACGTCTGGAGGGAGAAGTTCAGCAAAAGATTGCGGCGAGACGAGGAGGGGGAGAGTGAAGGAGATAACGCGAGTGTAGGGAGAGCAGCAGGAACAGGGAGAGGAGCAGAGGAGGAGCAGAGGAGGAGCAGGGCGAGAGTTTGTCGTGACCTTCGATCCAGACTTCATGCCGTAACTCGACATCAGCTCCTTCAGCTCTCTTACCTCCATCTCCTCGTACTTGGGCATCTTCTCAGCCTCAGCTGAGTTGCCAACACCACGAGGGCACCGCGATCCTCTCACTGAGCCCCCTCTCTTCCTGACTGCTGCTGCTGCTGCTGCTGCTGCTCCTCCTCCTCCTCCTCTAGTAACAGCAACAACAGCAACAGTAGTGGAAGGAGCAGCAGCAGTATCTCCTCCTCCTCCTCCTCCTCCTCCTGATCCTCCTCTGCTCCCTACTCCGCCATCCTGGGAGCTCTCGACCTCTCCTAGCTTCATGCCCGAGGTGTTTCGGATCTTCCTGCGAGGATAGTCCTGCACCGACGGGCACGCGCTGTCTCCTCGCATCTTCATCTCGACCCTCGTCCGCAGGTCCAGAGCAAATAGCTCATCCTCTTCACTCTCCTCCCTCACTACGCTCGCTGCCGCACGTCCAGCCCCTTGTCCCGGCACGTCGTCATGAGCCGAGACCTGATCCTCACAGCTGCCGCCCCTCCGTGAGTTGGAGCACTCCTCCTCCCCGTCCTCTCTCGCCGGACTGGACGGGGGCAGCACGCGGGCGTCTGCTGGGCTCTCGCTGGGGCTGCTAAGGTCGATCACAGAATGATCAGCCTTGCCAGGGCTGACGACCTCGCTGCCTGCCTCCCGATCTGCTTCAAGTTTGCACTGCTCGACATGCAGATGCTTGGCGAAGGAGCACAGGTACTGGAGGGACTCGCTGCAGAAGGGGCAGACGTTGGTGCTGCTCGCTCGCTCCTGCACCATCTCAAAGATGTCGGAGACCTTGCAGGAGTCGCCCATAGTCCATGCAAGGAGCCGAGATGCTGGCGACAATACAAATCAGAATAAGGAACGTCTACCCTTTTCTTGTCTTCCGACATCAGAAACCATTACTTGAACTTGTATAACCTTTCGACCATATTCGCATCTGAATCTCGAACTCATCCGAACCACCTCTTCCCTTCCTCTCCTTCCTCTCGCTGCTTCCCCTCCTCTCTCTCCTTCTCCTGCTTCCTCCCCTCCCCCTCCCTCCCTCGTCTGCTCTCTTCTCAGCATCTTTTATCGAACCAAGGGGCTTAAATCAAGCGAGGTGACTAAATTTAAGTGAGATCCTGCTTAAATTAACCCATCCTTTAAAGACCGGTATGATGGCTGATCAGAACTGGGGAAAGATGGAAGAGGAGATGGGGGAGGGGTATATGACCCCACCCCCTGTGTTTACACGAAGAAACCTGGTCAAGTACCCGGTATACAACCATCCACCAAAATGGCGATAAACCCTCACCCCCAAGGAGCTACTACCCCACCCCTTTTCCTGTACTATTTTCACAACGTTAGTCGCTTGGTATGATTAAAAAGTCAAAAGCACCGGTACTTACATGAGAATTTTGTACCCCCATCCCCTCATTTTAACCACATACCCCAGGAATTCCAAGAGTACCCTACCCCCTGTACAAATGCACGCTTTCCCCTGCCACGCCAGCCTCCATGCTGTCATGCCTTGTCTGACGCTTCTCTTCCACCAGCACCAGCACCAGCAGCAGCTCCAGCAGCAGCTCCTGCTCCTCGCTCTCCTCCCTCTCCTATCTCCTTTCTCCACCCCTACCTCCTCCCTCCCTTCACCTTCTCGCTTCCTTCCATCATCCACCACATCTCCCCCACCCGTTTCACTGAACCTCCCTTCCTCAACCTCCACTGCCTCCCCTGCACAACATCATGCCTCTCCAGAGCTCGCAGAACAGTGATTTTATCTCTTGATGACGCTGATTTCTTTATTTTTGAAGAATCTCTCCTCGATCGTTGCCTTGATTACTCTGTTTTGGTCTTTTTGGTGTGACACATTCAACTTCCTCCTTGAGCCCTCAGAGGGCAGAGAGCTTCCTGTCCTTGGAAGAGTTGACTTCCTGTGTTCAAACTTCACAGCTCGCCTCCATCCTTCCCTTTAGCACACGCTGCCTTCTCGGCATGAATGCAGAGGGCCTCTACCTCCCTTCCCCCCCCTCTTCTTCACGGCTGTGCGGGTCATCCCGCCGTCATCAGGCTTGATTCGGTTCTCACTAATTCTCACAGGAGATCCGGACATGTCGGAGTTAGAATGGCCCGTGTCCAGAGTTCGCAAGACTTTCATCGAGTTCTTCCAGTCCAAGGATGAGAAGGGAGGGGCTGACGGCGGCCACACGTTCTGGGCCTCCAACAGTGTCGTCCCCTACGATGACCCCACCCTGCTGTTCACCAACGCAGGTATGAACCAGTTCAAGCCCATCTTCATGGGCACCGTCGACCCCAAGAGTCCGCTCGCCCCTCTCAAGCGAGCATGCAACTCGCAGAAGTGCATCCGCGCGGGAGGCAAGCACAACGACCTTGACGACGTGGGTAAGGACGTGTACCACCACACCTTCTTCGAGATGCTCGGCAACTGGAGCTTCGCCACCTACTTCAAGAAGGAGGCCACGGCCTGGGCATGGGAGCTCCTCACCAACGTGTACGGCCTTGAGCCGGACCGTCTGTATGCCACCTACTGCGAGGGCGACCAACACAAGGGAGGGACTGTGCCGCCTGACGAGGAGACGCGTCAGCTGTGGCTCCAGTACCTCCCCC
Source organism: Guillardia theta CCMP2712 (assembly GCF_000315625.1). Lineage (NCBI taxonomy): Eukaryota > Cryptophyceae > Pyrenomonadales > Geminigeraceae > Guillardia > Guillardia theta. The sequence continues at coordinate 53,937 of NW_005434626.1, forward strand.
CTGAGCGAGTGCTCAAGGGAAACATGAAGGACAACTTCTGGGAGATGGGAGACACTGGGCCCTGTGGCCCTTGCACTGAGCTGCACTACGACCGTATCGGAGGAAGGAACGCTGCTCACTTGGTGAACATGGACGACCCCAACGTGCTCGAGATCTGGAACGTGGTGTTCATCCAGATGTTCCGCAACAAGGATCAGTCGCTGAGCATGCTTCCCGGCAAGCACGTGGACACCGGGATGGGGCTCGAGCGCATCACCTCGATCCTGCAGGGCAAGATGTCAAACTACGACACAGATATCTTCACTCCCATCTTCGACGCGATCCACAAGAGAACTGGCGTCAGGCCCTACACCGGCAAGGTGGGCAAGGACGACAGCGACGGCATCGACATGGCGTACCGCGTGGTTGCAGATCACATCCGCACCCTGACCATCGCAGTGACGGACGGAGCTCAGCCTGGCAACGACGGGAGGAACTACGTGATCCGCCGTATCCTCCGCAGAGGAGTCAGGTACGCCAGGCAGTACCTCTACCCTCCCGGCACGCAGTACGAGGCTGGCTTCTTTTCCAGCTTGTCCTCCATCGTGGTCGACGTGCTCGGGGAGGCGTTTCCCGAGCTGAAGGGCAACCCAGGAGTTGGCATGACGCCCGAGAAGGTGGCTTCCATCATCTTGGAGGAGGAGGTGTCGTTCCTGCGCACCCTCGACAGGGGTATCGCCCAGTTCGAGAAGTTTGCCGAGATGGACCAGTCGGCAGGAAGAATCAGCGGCGAACATGCGTTCATGCTCTACGACACCTTCGGGTTCCCCGTGGATCTCACGCTGCTCATGGCGGAGGAAAAGGGAATCTCCGTCGACTCTCAGGGCTACGAAGAGTGCATGGAGAAGCAGCGCGCGAAGTCGCGAGGTGAAGCAAAGGAGGGAGAGGTTGTGCTGGTACTGGAGGCCGAGCAGACCGACAAGCTGGCCAAGGAGCTGGGAGTCGTGGCCACCGACGACTCGACCAAGTACGACTGGACGTCAGCTGGCAGCGGGCCACGAGGAAATGCGACGGTGAAGGCGATCTGGGACGGCAAGGAGTTCCTGTCGGAGGCGAAGGAGGGGACTTACTGTGGCCTAATCTTCGACAAGACCAACTTCTACGCGGAGGCCGGAGGACAGCTGTTCGACACTGGCCGCGTCACCACCTCCGAGGCCGTGTTCAACGTCCAGAACGTGCAGAAGTTCGGAGGATACATCCTGCACTCGGGCAACCTCGGGTCAGGGTCGGTCAAGGTCGGGGACGCGGCTGAGCTGGACGTGGATTATGAGAGGAGATCGCTCATCGCCTCGAACCACACCTCCACTCATCTCCTCAACTTCGCCCTCCGCAAGGTGCTGGGAGCTGACGGGGCGGTGAACATCGACCAGCGCGGCAGCATCGTGGGGCCGGACAAGCTGAGGTTTGACTTCTCCTACGGGAAGCCGATGAAGGTCGAGGAGGTGGAGCAGGTGAGGACGCTGGTGCAGGAGCTGATCCGAGGAGGCTACCCGCTGCAGAAGAAGGAGGTAGCACTCTCTGCGGCCAAGCAGATCAAGTCGCTGCGAGCTGTGTTCGGAGAGGTCTACCCCGACCCCGTCCGAGTCGTCAGCGTCGGGCCAGTTCCCCACTCCATCGACGACCTGCTGGCTAAGCCCGATAGCGGCGAGTGGGAGAAGCTCTCGGTCGAGTTCTGCGGAGGAACGCACATGGACAACACCAAGGAGGCGGTCGACTTCTCGATCCTCGGAGAGGAAGGGACGGCCAAGGGCGTCCGCCGCGTCGTCTGCGTCACACGGGATGCGGCGAGGCAGGCGAAGCAGGCGGCCGAGGACTTTGACGTGCGCGTGGCAAACGCCGGCAGCATCACGGACATGAGCGAGCTGGACCGGGAGATCTCGAGCATGCGAACAGACGTGGACGCGATCGTGATGGACTATGTGAGGAAGGATGCGATCAAGAAGAACATCGACAAGCTGAAGGACAAGGTGCTCGCATGGGAGAAGCAGATCATCAAGGAGAAGACGGACTCGGCGCTTCGATGGGCGGAGGCGCTGGAGGTGAGCGGCAAGTTTGTGGTCGAGGAGGTGGACGTGGACGGAGACGTCAAGGCGATCGATGCGGCCATGAAGACCATCAACACCAGGGCACCGGCTCTTCCCGTCTGCCTCCTCTCCCGCTCCTCCAAGGGCGACAAGGTCTCTTGCCTGGCTGTGGTTCCAGGAGGAGCTGGAGGCCTGGACGCCAAGGACTGGATCAACGCGGCGCTCGAGAAGTGCGGCGGCAAGGGTGGAGGAAAGAGCGACCGCGCTCAGGGAGCCGCCAAGGTCTTTCTGCTGCTGCTGCCGTTGCCCTCTGACTTTTCTTGCCCAGGATGCCAGCGGCTTCGAGCAGGCGGTGGCAGCGGCCAAGGCATACCCGGCCAGCAAGGGTCTCGCCTAAAGCTCCTGCTATCTTGTTATAGACCTGAGGCCTCCCATTCATTCTCCTCCTCCTCCCTTTCCTCCTTTCGCTCCCGGTAGCATCGAGAGCCGTCGGAAGATCTTTCGGGCATGCCCGGCCTTGACGCCCATAATGAGCAGGTCGTCCTCCCCTGCCATCACGTCAGCCGCTGCCTCCTCTTGCTCTATCGCACCCATGGCGGCAACGGCCTCGAGAGAGTCCCAGCCGTGCTCCAGGAACGCGGGAGCGTACTGCCCTAGCCCGAGCTCACCCAGCCATCCCACCACCGCCCACTCGCCATCTCCTCCCACAGCCTCGCGCTGCTTGGTCGCGCTCACGGGGGTGGGAGGAGGAGGAGGCGTGCGAATCTTCCTCGTCGATCTCCCTGGGGTGGAGACAACAGATCGCGTGTCTCGGGGGGTCTTGTAGGCATCCATCATAGGAGAGTGAAAACGAACCGTCGACAGGACCTGACTAACCTCAGCTTGGCTCTCCCCTGCCTTTCGCCCCCTACTCCTTCTCTCTCACCCCCCCTCCTACCCCTTCCCTTCCTCTACCCCCTCCTCCTGCTCCTCACCTGGGTCTCATCGCCCCTGCCTAGTCGCCTTCTCTCGCCCCCTGCATCCCCCAAGTCCGACGAGTCGTCTTGACCCTCCTGCTGCATCTGCTGAATCTTCACCAGCCTGTTGACCGAGTGCCGGAAGTCCCCGAAGGAAGGGCTGCATCCCAACCGTCACAGGGGAGGAGGAGAGGGAGGAGGGAAAAGGAGGAGGGATGAGGGGATGAGGAGGAGAAACGAGTCCCCACCTGGAACTCTCGTGCTCGAGCTCAGACGTCTCGTCCTCCTTCCGCGGCCTGCAACGCAACTCAGCGGCGCGAGGCAGAGCAGGACATACGCTATGTGAGGGGAAGGAAGTTTGAGAGGACGGGGAGTCTGACGGACGTCTTCAGGGCCCATGCTGACGAAAACCTTGAGGGACAAGCAAGTTAGAGGTAGGATCACAAGCGACGGCAGAAGAGAGGAGGAGGAGGAGGAGGAGGAGAAAGTCTATAAAGGTAGAAGCTAAAGCTCATGTTTAGGTTTCCATAGGGACAGGCACGGGAAGGAGGGAGGGAGGGAGGGAGGTGATGGTGGAGGAAGAGAAGTGTTTCACATGCTCGGGGTCGTCCACTTGAGCTTCTGCTGACAGCTCCCACTCTCTGGCTCGCTGTGCAGGTTCAGATCAAGCAGAGCTTCTCCCCGTAGCAACCTCCTCCCTGCTCGTCGAGACCTCCATCTCGTCTGCAAGATCCTCCTTCTTCATCCCCCCATCCTCCGCCGCCCCGATCGCGGGAACAGCTAGCAGGCGGTCAGTCCGAAGATCACCAGCAACATGAGGCAGGCAGGAGGTGGAGGGATGAGAGAAGAGAAGGCGGTTCTATCACCTGGGGTGTGCATGGAGGTAACGCAGTGCCATCGCCCGCTTGCATCCTTCACCCCATCCACAACTCCTACCTGCCAGAGCAGCGTCACCGACGGAGCAGGAGCCTCAGCCCTGACCTCGTGCAGACAGTCCCGCAAGACTCCCACACACCCTGGTCCGCTCAAGGGATCTCGAAGGGTCAAGGAGCACTGCTCAATGCTGCCTCCCAGCGCAGTTGAGAGTCCCTTGGAGCCCTCCAGCCTCTCCAGGCCGTTCACCGCTGCCTCAGCAGCAGCTGTGAAAGGTTCAGGGAGCTGCTACAGCGGGAGGAAGAGAGGAGCTACCATTGGCGATGTCCTGCATGACGGAGCCCTCCACGACGTCATGCACAACGAGGACGTCCAGGTACATGAGATCCCCCAAGGTCTCCTCCATCCACCTGCCCTCTCTCCGACTCTGCAACAGCAGGTGGCTGGAGCGCATTGGGGGATCATGGAGCTGCGAGCAGAGGGGAGAGATGAGGAGCACCTGAAAGACACGGCGAACATGCCAGGCCGAACGACCTCGGAGGCGGATGCATGGACGTGTGCTATCAGCACGATCCCCGCCTGACTCTCCTGTCACTCTGCTGTCCCTCGACCTGATCGCGCACCTGAGGCTGCCTGCGCACAACGTAGAGAGGGAGGGTGAACGATGTTCCCTCCTCCTCCATCGAAAGTTCTGCAGCACCGCACGTGCAAACGTCAGGCAGTGCCTTCACGAGCAGCGACAAGTTACCGTCATGCCGCCTCGATTCTCGTCGCCCGCTCTTGAAGAAGTCGTCATGCACAACCAACAACGTCGAGACGGAGAGTCACCTGCTGTATCCCCCCTTGCAGCCTCATCGACCTGGGCAACACACCGCCCCCCTGCCTCGCGTGAGGCGCCAAATTCACCATCGTGGATGTGGACGAGAAGGGCAGGGAGGAGGCGAACAGAAGCAGCACCAGCACCAGCAGAGACAGAAGCATGTCACTGTTAAACTTGTTCCTCCATCCGTTGCTGTATCAGATTTCACGTTTTCTCTCCTCTTGCGTCTCCCGACTGATCCGCTGCTGGACTCTTGCGATCGCTCACCATCTCAACCCGCGATCCCTCATACCATCCTCCCTTCCCTCCCCTTGATTCTGCTTCTGCGGGCCTTGGTTGTCGTCGTTTCCCTGTGGAGTGTCCCCCACTCGTTTCGGTGAGATGAAGAATGAGGGGTAACAGCGACTTGATGCACGGAATGGGAAATGGAAGCCCAAGATGAAGCAAGGGGAGGAGGCAATAGGGAGCGACGAATTACAAGGTGCAGGAGCGAAGAAATTCGGCGACCAGGGAAGAGCAGAGTGGGGCGAAGAAGGAAAGGGAGGGGAGGGGGGGATTTGCCGGGGGTGTTTAAGGGGGGTGATGTGGGAGGAAGAGGAGGAGCAGGACGTGGAGGAAATGGAGGATGTGGAGGACGTGGAGGATGTGGAGGACGTGGAGGATGTGGAGGACGTGGAGGACGTGGAGGACGTGGAGGATGTGGAGGATGTGGAGGACGTGGAGGACGTGGAGGCTATGATCCTGGCTAGACGGAGCACTTTCGTGGCATGGCGCTTGCGACGACCCAGAGGAAACTCAAAAAGCTAGAAAAATCGAGAGGAACTCTTCGAGCTTATTGAGTTTACAAGGCCGGATCGCTAGTGACCCCTTGGGAAGTCAGCCTTGGGCCGTGCCAGGCCCTCCTGCACCTATCATCAGCCCCCCTCATCCCCTCCTCGCCCAACCGCTACCCTCACCATCACCCCCACCCCCCCTTTTGTCTTCATTATCACCCCTCCCAAAGAAAACCACCATACTCTTCTACACGACACCCCAACTCGTACTATAATGACCCCACAGGACCACCCCATCAGGAAAAAAGAACCTTACCCCCCCTGCCCACCCCCTGTAAAACCCTTATAGGTACCCCTCTGACTCCTTGGTAAGTAGTACCACCCCTCCATCGGGAGGTGAAACATGGATGGGTAACTGCGCCAACTAGTTGAGGTACGCAGGAGGCAACGAAGAGAGACAGGGGTGGTAGTATTAGGGGGTAGGGGTTGTGAAAGAAGCAAGGGTCCTGAAGGTAGGTTCATTTTGGGACGGGGAGAGTTGAATGGGGGTGGGGTTATTGGTATCGTAGGGTAGGTTTGTGTACATGTTGCTGGCCTGTGAGTGATGGGAAATAGGTGGGTAGGGGTGTAATTATTAAAACCAATGAGGGGGAAATATGGGTGGGGTACTACAGGATGGAGGTGGGGTTATTATGAAAAAGATTTCACAAGCAGTCGTTGAAAGATAGGGGGGGTGCTAGAGAGAGGGGTGGGTAGTCTCATCAGAAGCTTAGTCAGGGTAATTGGAGGCCACCCCCATCCAATCCGGGATTTACGGGGGTGAAGCTGAGGGGGTAGGGTCATCCTGCGTTTGGCCATGGCAAGACTCGGGCAATGTTTGAAGTATGGGGAGAGGAAAAGATGGGAGAGGAGGAGGACCGGAGTAGACCATCCTTGCTCTCCTGCTCCTGATTCTCTCTGAGCTCTTCTAGCTCTTCCCTTTCATTGTGATCTCTCTCCCTCTTTCTTCTGGCATCGACCTGGACTCCTTCCCGCACCTAAAAGTCACCCAGGCAGAAACATACATTACTCATGATGGCATGGAAAGTCCAGGGGTATGAAATTTAAGGATTTGCCGACCAGACTTCGTCTGTCTTGAAGGTTGTTCATTCTCGTTTCACTTGATGGTCAGTCGGCATAGCTTTTGAATCTCGTCGCAACTCCCCCACACTAGCACCGATGAACACGGACGATGGTTCAAGTGCCCGACTGGAATCCTTCTACGAGGTTGAAAACTTCTCCGAAGCTATCAGCGACCGTCAGAATGGCGCGCATTCTACCGGCATGGACGGGCATGCGTCGGATGCGCACAAGTTCGATGCGGGTCCCGCAGTTGGTGAGGATAATGTGCTGTTGTCTTCTCTGCTCCCCGTAACGATCTACTTGAACTAGATGCCGCGGAGAAGCAGAAACAGAAGGTGGATCCCAACCCTCAGTACTGGCGCAGACATGTTGGCCATACCGATGGGACGCTGGACATGCTTTTTGCGCCCAATATGACTCGGATGTACGTCAGCGGATCCGAGCACGAGGAGACCCCGCAAGAGGAGGTATCAGAGACAAAGAGGAAGACAATATCTGCTTTCCAGAAGGTGAAACTGATCACTGCATGGGCGAAGAAGGGCAAGTTCCTCAACGGGAGCAATGGATGGCACTCTCCCCTGAAATCTCCCAACAGGGGTTCGAAAGTTGCTTCGACCCCTGTTGAACCAGAAGCTGATGCTGAACAAGAGGTTCAAGAGATAGCTGAAGATGGCAAGGCCCTGGACAGGTTGCGGATAGCTTCCAAGAAGATTGGCATCGCCAAGAAAGCTTTTGGAAAACGCCCTGAACTGAAGCAGGCTTCATTCGCAAAGAAATTTCCCATCAACAAAGCTCTGCAGCGAGCCGCCCATCGTGTCACGATCGTCAAGGCTTTTGAGCACAACAATCTGTTCTCGAGGCTTGCGGCTGAAGCGAAGGGCTACATGAACTCTGGATCTCCAACTCTCACCGCTCTCAAGGTTTGTTGTTGCGCTTTCATCGTGACCTGATGTGCATGACCTTGGTGTTCAGGCCATCCTCTCCAGCGATCGAACAAATGCGGAGATTATTGAGCTGACGTTTGACTATCCTTCTCTCAAAGCTGAAGTGAAGGCGATCTTGAAGAAGGAGCAGAAGGATCGTGAGCGGCGGCTGACGGAGGAGAGGGTAAAGCTGGCTCTTGGAGGGACCAGAAGACCCTCGAGGAGGCCGACGCTGCATAAGAGCGCATCGCTCATGTCTGACCCGCTGTCGAAATGGTCGCCAGTGGAGATTGACGAGGATGAGCGGAGGAGGGTCCTCGGGTATGGTCAATCGAAAGAGGAATTCTTGGAGAGTTTAGGGGGCAAGGCGGATGTGACGGCGAATCAAGTGGTTGTTGCTCGCCTCATGCAAGCCCTGTCAGACCTGAACAACAGCCAGGAATCTGACACTTCGAGACTGCATCTTCTCAACTTCTACAAATGCTTTCACCCAGACTCAAAGTTTGTTGACATTTGGACAATAGTTTACGTGATGTTGATCCTGTACATAGCGACGATTGGAATTTACCGAACTACGTTTGTTGAGATTCCCTCCTCTAACTGCAACCCTGCTTTCTCCGAGTGGGATTGGTTCGACTTTTCCGTGGATGGATTTTTCTTGATTGATGTGCTGCTTCGAACATTCCTGTTCGGTCAATTCGGGAATAATAATGCTTCCACATGGGAGAACTCAGAAGCGGTTTTGGAGCCATCGAAAGTGATTGTAATGTACATGAAGAACGGTATGTTGGTGGACACCATCACGAGCGTTCCGATTCAATGGATTGTCATGTTCGGAGTCCCTAGCTGTAACACGTCCAACAGCTCCCAGTTGCTCTACTTGCGTTTGCTGCGTCTATACAGATTAACTCGCATCTACAAATTGTTCCAGTCATACAAGATCAAGAGCTGGCTACGTTACTTGAAGAGGCGGATAGGAAACAACAACATTCTGCAGATGGTCAATTTAGCTATCGTGGTGATGTCGATCAATCACATCTGGACGTGCCTCTCGTGGCTGGTCCAGTCGACCGACAGCACCATTGATCCGGCATCTGGTCTCTCAGGGTTTGAGCAATACCAGACCGCCATCGGTCTGCAGCTAACTGCCTCGCCGTTCCAGCAGTACTCTGTCTCATTCATGGTCACTCTTCAGATCATGTTTGCCATCGATCCCTACAACGCTACCACGACACCTGAAGCTTGGTTCGGCGTCTTGACTGTCTGCCTGAGCGTCGTCATCAACGCGACGATGTTGAGCAAAGTGATTGAGATCTGGGAGACGATCAACAGGGCGCAGACAGAGAGAGACAACAGGATCAATGCGGTGATGGAGTTCTTGCGATCCAACGGGATCGACGGGATGCTGCGCAACGACATCTTGGATTACTTTGAGTTCAGATACTCAAACGAGCACTTTGATGTTGAGAAGAAACTCCTCGATGAGTTGCCGACGGAGATGCAATCGCGGGTGATACACAAGATCTTTCCTCGGGCTCTCGATTCATGCTACCTCTTCACGGGAGCAAGTGAAGGCTTCATCGCACAGTGCGTCGTACGCATGGCTCGTCGGCCGCTGCGCACGATGCCAGGGCAAGTGATCACGGCAGAGGGCACTTTGGGCTCGGAGATGTTTCTGGTGAGCTCTTGTTGCGATGCCACACCAACTGACCGATGTCTCTGTAGCTCAAGTCGGGCTCAGCCGAGGTGTCTGTCCAGGACGTCGGAGGGAAGCCCAGGGGCCTCGGGCTGATCGGGCCTGGCCAGTGCTTCGGGGAGATCTCCTTGTGGATGGAGTCGAGGAGGACGGCAACGGTGACGTCACTGGACTACTGTCAGCTCTTCATGCTCGCCAAGGAAGATCTCGAGAACGTACTCGATCGCTTCCCCGAGATGGCTCCCTCCATCGCCACTTTCGCCATAGCCCCGATTCTCCGCACGAAAGAACTCGTCCCCAGCATGGAGGGCCTTACGCAGTATGCTGCTGAGCGGATTGCAAGGAGAATGGCATTCAATCGGGAGGATTTCGCCGATGGTAATCCCTCCTCCTGTCCCGTGCCCTTCCTGGAGCTACCCTCTTCGCCCTCTTCCTCCCCTTCCATCCCTCTGATTTTCCAGCTTTCCTTCCACCTCTCTACAGTTTATTGCGATTGACGGCTGCAAGCAGGCGAGGAGCTCTGCTCCTACGGCAAGCCTGCAGCCACTGCGTACGTGATACGGACAGGGAAGATCTTCTCGGAAGTCTACCAGGGCAGGCTGGAGATCCTCCACAATGACCTGCGATGCGTTGGCTTCACGGAGATGCTGGTCGGCAAGACGTACCAGGAGACGGTCAAGGCAAAGGGAATGGTACAGGCGTACAAACTGACATACTCGGACATGCTCGAGCTCTTGGGATCCTCCAGGTGTTCTCCTTGCGCCTCCCTCCTTTCCCCTCCCTCCCATCATGCGGCACTCACTCCTTCCCTTCCTCGCCCCATTATCACTCCCCGCTCCTCCTCCCCCCACTCCTCCCACCCCTTCGCTCTCTTCGTTCCTGCAACCTCACTTCAGTCTACACAGCGAGTCCTACGTGCTCGAGCAGATCAAGATTTCGGCTCAGAAGCAGTTCCGCAAGGTGAAGAAAGCGCACATTGGCATGCGATGGAACCTGCTGCTAGACAGCATCCTCAGCATCATCGAAGTGCCCGATCAAACAGAGAACGGAAACATGTTGCAGATCATGATGGGCGCCATCGGACAGCGCTCCCCTCGCCCGCGATGACCCTACTCCCTCACACTGCTCAGTGCAGGCTTGTATATCATAGTTGTTCATCAAATCAATCAAAACTTTCGCGCTGCCGCTGCCTGCTGTCATGGCCCGTCGCTGCCATAGCCTACTGACTGAGTTCCGTCCAACTGCCCGGCAGGAGCGTTTGTCTCCCAGTTCGGCTAGCCCTGGCCGCCCGGGCCGGCGGCCCGCGGCCCGGGCCGCGGCCGGGTGAGCAAGGTAACGTTCAGTTGCGGCGGTAACGGATAAACTCAGTGATTCTTGTCCGAGGGGGTATCAATTTTCCTTACAAACTCATTTTCTACAACCATATATTTCATCATTGATATCAAAAATTGAAATATAGAAACAAATATTCGATATATATTTCATATCGTGGATCAGAGGATGTTTCCCCCAGCATCGTTCACCTCTACTGCTATGTCACTACGATGCTCTAGCGAAGAATGCCTGCCAATCCTTCCGCCTAACCTCCTCCTCCTCCACCCCTCCTCCTCCACCCTCTCCTCCTCCACCCTCTCCTCCTCCACCCTCTCCTCCTCCACCCTCTCCTCCTCCACCCTCTCCTCCTCCACCCTCTCCTCCTCCACCCTCTCCTCCGTGTCTCCTCCTTGTCTCCTCCTTGTCTCCTCCTCCACCGTCTCCTCCTCCACCCTCTCCTCCTTGTCTCCTCCTTGTCTCCTCCTTGTCTCCTCCTTGTCTCCTCCTTGTCTCCTCCTCCCATCTCCTCCACACTCTCCTCCGCCGTCTCCTCCTCCACCCTCCACCCTCTCCTCCTTGTCTCCTCCTTGTCTCCTCCTTGTCTCCTCCTCCACCCTCTCCTCCTCCACCGTCTCCTCCTCCACCCTCTCATCCTTGACCAACCTCCAACTTCTCCTCGTCCCTCCAACTTCTCCTCGTCTTCCTTCCCCCTCCCGTTTTCCCCTCGCCCCCGCCCAATTCCTCCCCACCCTCCTTTTCCTCTTCTTCTAATGCTGCCCTGCTCCTGCTGCCTGTCTATTCGAGCTCAGTCTCAACTACATTCTCTCTTTACACCGTGATGCAATCCTCCAACGATCTCCCGCCTCACTTCGACCTTCGATTTGCCCTGCTACACTCAAGTTGCTTCACGTCCCCTATCGCTCTTCCACAGCTTCACTCTCATATTGGTCTTGTTCATCATCTGGCCATGGACTTTACCTTCGGCTTCTGACTCTTTCTTCCTTGTCTTCCAGGCTCGTTTGCCCCCCCTTGGATCGTCACGTTGTTGGTGTGGATACAGAGCTCTTGGGTCTCATGCTCACAACCGTGGACAGGAATGTGGTAAAGTCAGGTTGAAACTTTGAGCTGTACGCCGCCGCTATGCTGGGTTCTTTGTCGCCGATGTCCAACGGTGTCAGAACACGCGAAGATCTGGAGAAGAAGGTTCAGGAGCAAGCTGAGCAGATCAAGAAATTGGCTGAGAGTCTTCACAATCAACAACTCAAGTGATTGGCCACCACTCCCCTGAGTTTGTGAGGTTGACTTTGCCTCCAAGGTTTCAGCAACTTCAGCAGAAGTATCAACAGCTGCACAATGAGAATGCTGTTCTCAAGGTACAGCGAGTGTGAACCAATCCGGACTGAAGGAGCTTGTCAGGCGTCCGGGAAGACAGGAGGCGATGACCAAGGAGGCATCATGAGCGAGTTGTCCAAGAAAGATGCTATGCTTGACAGGTGCAGCGAACAGTGTTGTGGTGGAAGGCAGTGAATTTCTGTTTACAAAGGATGAAACGAGAAGCGAAGCAAGTGATTGATGCCCTTAAGAAGAAGCATGCTGAGGAGGTGATGATAAGCTCCTCCCTCTCTCCTTCCTTGTTCATGTGGGTGCAGATCGAAGCACTCAAGGCGTCTCACTTGACTCTGTCTCCTGCCTCTTCATCGAGCAGGGCAGCAGCTGGCGACCCGTCGAGCTCGCATGTACTGGAGGTTCTCACTGCTCTCACTTTCCTGACGTCGAGCGTGTCTAGCAGGGGCCTGCTGCTCATGTTGCAGCTCTCACTGCCGAGCTGGGGGAAGCAAGAGGACGGATCTCTGAACTAGAGGTGAGTTAGGAAGGGGAGTAGAGGAAGCAGAGTGTTACGGGCGAACGAGCAGGGTTGGGATGCGCGTCCGTGTCATACGGGAGAGAGTTGAGGAGAAGTTGAGGAGAAGGATTTGACGACACAACAGGTGAAGCTCAACGCAGCTGAAGAAGCTCAAGTGGACAAGGAATGGCTGGAAGCAGACCTAATGGCCGCAAAGAGCGAGATCGAGAACTTGAAGAAGGACTTGGCTCTCGCACAAGCAAACTCACACGTCAGGGACGGAGCGAAGGAGCACGAGAAGGAGATGAAGAGGTTGATTGAGGAGTCGAAGCGGTTGAAAGAGACCAACGAGGAGATGAAGAGTGCTGTTGCTGCCGCCGAGCAAGGGAAGCTGACTCTTCAATCCGCGCTGGCAGCCATGGAAAGAGAAGTAGGAGAGAAGAAGCAGCAGGAGGAGAAGAGGGAGGAAACTGCGAGATTGCTGGAGAAGGAGTTGGAGGAAGCAACAGGGGAGATAAAGACACTCCGAGCTAAGATTTTTGAGCTGGAGGAGGACGGTGAATTGCTTCGAAAAGATCTCGAGGCCACGAAAAGGAAGCTGGAGGAGCAACAGGCCAAGTTTGAGGAAGAAAAGCTTGCAAGCGAGGAAAGACTTCAGTCGAGCAGCAAGGTGACAGAAGAGGACACTCGCTCCTGCTCACGTTCTTGCAGAGTCCCACGACTTCTCTGCAGCTGGGAGACATGCAGGGCGAGGTCTGTCTGATTGTCCGCCAGGTCCTTGAAGCCATCGATCTCGCCAACCTAGTCGAGGCTGATGGAAAGTCGCTGGTGCAAGAGGCATGCAGTCTGCAGGAGCAGCAGGCAGCCCGAGAGAAGGAGAGCAGGGAGATGAAACTGGAGGTTAACGAGAAGGAGAGCAAGATTGAAGGACTGCAGAGCCAGTTGGCAGAGCAGAAGCAGTTAGTCTTCGAGCACCAGCAGACCGTGCAGGAGTTGAAACGAGCCAAAGCTAGCATGGAGGAGGAGCTCGAGAGTTTGCAAGTCGAGAACAAGAAGCAGAAAGAGCAGATCACCAAGATCAAGAACGAAGCGCAGAAGGCGACTGACAAGAGCAAGACTTTGGTTGAAGAGGCACAGATGGCGAAGATCGAGCTCGAGAAAGACCTGGTCCAATACCAGGAGAAGATCGCAACCCAGGACGCCAGGATCGCCGAATTGCAGAACGAAAGACAGACTCTCATGGCAGTGAGGGCTGAGCTGGCGAGTCACAAGTCTGAATGGGAAGCCCTAGAGTCACAGCTGAGGCAGCAGCTGCAGGAGAGCGAGGAGGAGAGATCGCGTGCGGAGGAAAGAGAGGCGATCCTGAGGCAGAAGGCGGAGGAGCTGGAGGAGACCATGGCAAGGCAGGGCAACGCTCATGAGGTGCAGGAGCTGGAGATGCAGCTGCGAGAAGCGAACGAGAAGCTGGCGAAGTTGATGCAGCATGAGGAGCATGTGGAGACCATGCACAAGGCAGACGTGGACCACCTGAGGAGCGAGAATCAAGCGCTGCGAGAGAAGAACGACAAATATCGACAGATCTTGCAGCGAGTGAAGGACGAGAGGGCGCAGGAGGAGCAGCAGAAGCTCAAGGACGAGCAAGTGGAAGCAGCGCACAAGCAGGAGATCGAGAAGCTCAGGGAGAAGATCCTGGAGCTGCAGGCTGCTCCCAGCCATGCTTCCGCATCCAACGGCTTCGTGGCCTACTCGGACCTGATGAATGCGAGGGAGGAGATATCTCAGCTGGAGGAGGAGCTGAGGGCTGCGCGCATGGAGAGTCAGATGCTGAGGAGAGAGCTCCAGGGGCACAACCAACAGCAAGAGGAGGGGGTCAACCGCGACGCCTTCCCTTCAGCGGGCGATCGGTTAGGCCCCGAGGCCGAATGGAGCAATTGGCAGGGCGCGAGCACGTTTGCCAACCCGGCGGCTCCCAGTGCTCTCGAGTCAAGTGCGGCATGCTCCAGCTCTAGCCCCGGGGCCTTCCAAGAGCTGCGGCACGACGAGGAGGGAGTAGCGTTCTACTCGCAGCGGGCTCTGTGCCTCGCAAGCGAGGAGGAGGTCCAAAGCGCGTTGAGCAACATCGAGGGACTCCTGGAGAAGTGCCGAGCGGACTGCCCCCCGTCGTCTGCCGTCCTGACAAGACTCGTGAGCGAGGTAGAGCTGCTGCGTCCGATGGTCAGCCTGCGGGAACCAGCAGGAGAGACGGTGAGGAGGCGTCTTTCCTCCTCGGCGAGTACTCACTGGTCCGCCAGGTGGAGGTCAGGAGCTGGGAGGAGCTCTCGATGCTCCTCTTCGTGAACTCCGACATGCCCGACGGAAGTCCCTTCGTGTTCTGCGGCATGCCGGACTCCGAGTCTCGTCTCCTTACCAGCGCACAGCAGGTAAGCACATGACGAACTGCTGCCCAGGCTACGTGAACGGGGAAGTGACGTCCACTAGGTGAGCGAGAGATGCCAAGACAAGGAGTTGGCGATCGTGGAGGTGACAAGTAACTGCGCGCTTAACTTGCTGACATGCTGTCAAGAACTTCCGCAAGGAAGCGAGCAAGCGACTTTCAACTTCGGCCTCTGCGTTGGAGTGGATGGTGAGCAAACTAAGGAGCAGAATGCGCTTAGGGGGAGATGAGAGGGACGAGGGTAGATGAACGGGGGGAGACGAGTTGAGTGAGCAGGAGATTGCAGGCGCTGGGCCATAGGAATGGCCTGCCGACGAGGATGATCGATTTTTGCTCTTCTCCTCTCGCTGCTGTTCACTGCGCAACTCTGGGAGCAGAAGACAAGCCGGGAGTGAGTGAGTTGCTTCCTGCTGGAAGGAACTGACAAGCTTCAGGTCGTGTGGGCGGTGGATGCGAGCGTTTGTCACGAGAGCAGTCACTTCTTCCCTCTGTGGAAACAGGATGCGAGCTGGTGGAAAGCGTCAGCAAGGAGGGGAAGAGCTCGAGGCTTTTCTGGGGGGAAAGTGATGTCAGGAGAGGAGTTTGAGGATTTCGTGCTTTACGGGAAAGAGAAAGCGGAACGAGAGCGAGGGATGGAGATGGGAATGGAGGAAGACAGAAATCAGCCGCTGGGACACGAAGAGAGGGTCGAGGCCATTGACCTTCAGGTGTTCGGCGACTCTGTCTTCTTTGTAGAGCCGACGATCCCCGGCGAGTCGCTCTCCTCCACCTCCTCCTCTTCAATGCAACAGGTGGTAATACCCGAAGTTAGGCTTCTTCCTCATCACGTTGCAGGGCCACATCGTCGCGATCATGGCGGATCGTTACAGGCGGCTGGAGGAGTGGCTGACGAGGAGGCCGGGAGCGTGAGTTGTCCCGTGACTAGGGGAGAAGGGAAGCTAAGCAGGCGCAGGTACCGTCGCATCCTCATCCCTGCTCGGCTCAAGCGTTCTATCCGGTCGCGGCTGGACCAGTCGGGGCTGACAGAGAAAACGCTGCAGCCCGGGCTAGACGGGCTGTGCAAGTGGATCCGCAGATGTCACACATGAAGTGAAGAGGTTGAGACAGACGCCTGCTAGGGCAGAGGAAGCAGAGGAGCTTGAGACTCGATTTGACGCTCGGTGGTCCCTCCAGACCGGATGAGCTCTGACAGTCGTTGTGTGCTCGTCCTCCAAGCAACGCCGTCCCTGAAGTGACTGGCGATGCACATCGAAGGAGGATACTCCTGCTCTCGCCCCGACTCATCCTCTCGTCCTATCCCCTCCTCCTTCCTTGCTCCGTCATGGCTCGGAGATCCCTTACAAGCATGTCAGCTTCACTCAGCACAGAGCTTCACCTATCCTCCCCCATTTCTCCCTCTGACCCACAACCTCGCAGCTGAGTCTCGTTCCTCCATCTTCTCACCTCTGCTGGAGGTCGCAGGGTCCTCGGGAAGGGTTCGGGCGGTGGGACATGCCTCCTTCTCTCGTCCATGTTGCTGCGAGCTCGTCAGAACCGCACAAGCGTCAAGTCAGTCGCACAGGCTCTTGTTTCCCACAGCCTCCATCCCCTCCTCGCTCCTCCTCCCGTTGGCCTCACAGACGCGTGCGATGTCTTCATGGTCATGGCCTATGTCGAGCAAAACTTCTTGGCACCAGTCGTCTCTCTCCCTTGTCAGCGACTGAGCCATGCACTGGTCTCTATCCTGATCCCTGCTCTCATTATCGTCCAGCTCCGACCCACTGAGCCTCCAGGTAGACAGGAATCGCTGGTGAGCTTGCAGCACGCGCGACTCGCATTCCTTCCTCAGTTCCTCCCAGCGCCCGTTGGTCATCGTCCTCCCGAACCTGCTGGCATCATGGAACAATCAGGCCACCGTCAACCTCATGAGCTCCTCCCTCCTCTTCTCTCTCCTACCTCCTCCCATCATCCCTCTCCATCTGCATCTCTCTCACTCGGTCTTCCTCTGCCTCCCTCTACTCTCCCCTACTTCAGTTTTCAGTCTAGCTGAGAGTCTGATGTGGCAACCCTAACCATGTCAAGTTTCTCGCTCCCGAGCCTGGGTTCGATCATCACATCACTGTCGTAGGCTACACTTCGTTGAGTGCCTCCTACTGACATGGTGGAGTTGTCTCCTCTCCTTCCTCTCCCTCCTTGCTCTTTCCGAGTCTTTCTCTGAGCCTCGGAATGACAAGGTGAAAAAAAACAATCACAGTCAACAAGGCGGGCCCGCGGCCCGCGGCCCCGCGATCACTGTGTCATCGACATTCAAGCCTTGAATATTTCCGGGCCCCCGGAGTCCTTTCCCGGGCCGGGCGACCTGGCAGGTCACCGGGTCGAGTCGCCTCAGGCTGCCCACTTCAATGAAGTCTCAAGCCTAGTTGGCCCCAACTCCCGGGTGCCGAAGTTCAGGTATCATATGCCTCAGCACTGTCACGGTCTTACTAGTGACTCAAAGTTAAGTTCAACAAGTAAAATCAGTACAAGGACACAATGATCACTTGGAGAGTCGAGGAGGCTTGACCCTGACACTCTGTCGACGGTCCCACAGGGCCAAACGGCGAGAAGAGAAAAGATCGGACTAAGCGAGAACCAAACCTTAGGGCCTGCCAACTGCCGCAGTGCTGTCCGACGCCGACGGTTCCCCAAACTTACTGCCGGTGGCAGGCTCATCTTTTACTCAAATTAAAGGTAAAAATCAGAAAGAGGACAATCAGGAGAGCTCATCAGTACCGTTCACATGTCATGATGCAGTCAACGTGACGTGACAGCGGCCGACCCGGGCTCAGTTCAGAATGGCGGCGACCCGGAGCGGCAAGTCGGGCCGGGCGGCCGGAGTCCGGCTGACCGAGCCCGCCCCCCGCCTAGGTGACCGTACCGTACTGCTGGCGTACTACCACACGGTTTGAAACCGTGAAGTACTCAAACGGTCGCAGTGGCGGCCGCACTGATTCCGAGCCAAAAAGCCATCAGCGGCTGTCTGCACTACCGGCAACGAATTGCAATGATGATGTGAACTTTGAGAGATTCATTTTTAGTAGTTTACAAACACGCAAATCAATTTATAATCTACAGCAAGCTCAGCCGCAGCAGCCTTGAACTTCCAAGTCTGCAAAGCAGCTCCATCAGCTTGCACAAGGCAAGTTCACTCTTTAAAAGGTCGGCCTCCATTCCATAACAAGAGGATCATTCATTCCTCCTCCACGTAGATCTCGCGCGAGTGCTTGCAACCGTCGAGAAGCGAGCTCATCCTCCACTTGGCTCCAAGAGAGAGACTCTGACTGTGCTTCCACTTGTCTCGGGAGGTTCCAACAGCTGTAGTCCATCATGGAAGTAGCAGGAGAAGAACTGTCCGAATAACAGGACTTGGGAATAGGAACAATACTTGAGCTCAAGAAGAAAGGAAAACATCTTTCTTCGACTTCGGACAGATCTTCATTGCTCGTGCCGCTGGTATCAGTCATGGTGGTTGAGTGGAGGTAATCTAAATCATCTCCCAACTGCTCCTCCACCGGCGATTCTGATTTTTCCATAAGCGGCCAAGTGATGGAGTCTAGTGCTGAGAGATCACTCTCCAACTTCTTGTTCTTCATGTTCGCTCGCCGACGCCTTGGCTTAGAGTCCTTGGATCCAATGGGTCGACCAGGAGATCTCATCTTGATGCCCTTGGGTCTTATGATCTTGCTGCCGTCCTGTAGCTTGTCCTCTGACTTGACAAGGCCAGAGTCCAGGCCCTCTCCTTGAGCGCTGTTTGCATATGCGTCCTTGGTTGCATGCGCCCACGTCCGACGATTCCACACATCTCGGACGGCTTTGGGACTGACACCAAACTTTTTGGCAAGCAATTGGCTGTTCCCAGCAAGCTTGCTGGGGTTGGGATCGTCTTTGTCTGGAGGGCGCAAAGCATAGATCAAGGCTGCTTGTTCCTTTGTCAAGGTCGCCCGAAACCTGCGACGAGCAGGTCGTCCTTGACCTCCAGCTGCAGGGCCCAGCGCCTGTTTCGAGGTTGCGGCAGAGCCGCTAAAAGTGTTCATCGTTCTGACTGAAAAAGAAGAGAACGTACTATCCAGCATCCGAGCAATCAATTGTTCAAACAACTTCTAACTCTCGTCATACACGGGTACAGATAACAACCAGCGAGCACAAGGAATGGTGGAGTGAAGGTTCGAAGGAGAAGGGAGATGGGCTGGAAAGAATTCAGCTCAATGAAGAGAAGTGAGAGGATGAGCAAGTGGTCAGAAGAGCAGTGTTGAACACGAAGGCGGAACAATGTGAGTGTGTGGCAACAAGGGGAAAGGATTGGGGGCAGGGAAGCAGCGACAGACTAGGTAGGGTCCAGAAGAGGGGAGAAGGGAGGGTAGTCCACCGGAAAACACTATCAAATTTCAATCGATGGGGTGGGTCAGGATGGGTAGTGGATAATCAAGGGTAGGTGGTACATAATTCTCAGAATGACCAGGGTCATTTCCTAACAAAGATCTCTATTATGTACGGGTGTGAATATTTGGGTAGGGGTACTTTCCGCTATCCCTGACGAAAATTTAGGTGGGGGTGGCACTGATTAACGATCTCGGGGGACGAGATACCGCAGGGGCCAAAAAGAAGCCATTTGGGACCACCCCCCCCCTGTATCCCACTGATTCCTTAGAAAATAACCCCTACATCGATGACCTACCCATCGTTTCAGACATGACAGGTGGGTGGGTCATTCAAAAAGAAAAGAATCTCCATGAGGAGATCACGATCTCCAGGAAGGAGATACCCCTTTCCCGGATCATCAGGGCCCGCCCCAGTGTCGCGACTGCGGTCCGTGCCCGTGACCATGCGGCCGCCACGACCGTGACTTTTTGAAAGCGAGCCCGACCTACCGTAGTACTAGTCACTAGGGCAGCGCGGGTAGCAGTGCGGCGCCGTGCCCGCGACCCGCCCGGCCGGGCCGGGCGGGCGGGCGGCGGGGCGCACTCGCCGCACAGGCTGCGGCACCACCGTGACGAGGCTCAGTGCAGCCGCTGCCCGGCGGGGGGCCGGCCGCCCGGCGCCGCCGACTCGGCCCGGTCGGACTCAGTCTCGCCGGCCCCCGCCGGGCCCGAGTCACGCCGGTCCGCCGGCCCGCCGAGCAGGCCGCCCGGCCGCGCGGCCCGCGCCGGCGCCTAGGCCAGTCACTGAGTCAGTGCGACATTGCTAAGTTGTGGCACGTTGCCGGGCCCCGGGCCTCGAGACTCTCTTACACCGGGAGAGCAGAATGATGCCCTGGCAGAACCTCAGGCAGACAACGCAAACGGGTGGAGGAAGGGGAAGAGGAGGGAGGAAGAGGAGGGAGGAAGAGGAGGGAAGCTGAGGAGCTGAGGGAGGAACTCACAGCGATATCAGAAGACCTGCAATAGATAGCGAGAGCAGAAGGGAGATCGAATTTGAGAGGGATGGAGACAGTTGCGAGTGGAAAGTGAAATTTAGAGAAATTTGCCACGAATGGAAGTTTTTTCCCGGGGGCAAGGAGGGATGAAAGATCCACAGGATACTTTTTACTTATGGATATACTCGATGATGGGGGAAGTGGGATAGGGACAGAGTGATACTGAAAAGCGAGTTCAGTTCTGATGTGTTTTCCACCAGGGTATGTTGACGCAGCTTCAAATTTCGAGGTGCGGCATGCAGCGCACGGCAAGAGTGTTTCGAGCATGCGTCCAGGCAGTCAAGCCTTGTGACGGAGCATCTATCCCAAGGTTGAGCTCTTTGAGACAGCCAGCTGCTCAGAGCCGAACCTTGCGGACGTTGGTATGGTCGCAAAGCGCACGAGGTGGTTCAGCAGCGGCAAGTCCCGACATGAACAAGTTGATTTGGAGCGGGAGGGCGTTGGGGTGTCTGGCGATTGGTGGTATAGCCATTGCGTTGCCAAATACTTCATACTCAGAGGGAAAGCCGCAGTTAACTCACCTTGAGCAAGTAGTCCAATCGCAGGTATCTGACAAGTCTAAGGCAAACAAAATCATTCATCTGGGATTGCATCACCTTGAAATAGAGAAGCTCGATGCGATGTTCCAGCATAAAGATGGAGAGTTAAAGCTAGCAAAGGATACTTTGAGCAAAGAAGACTTTCATTCTGGCCTGAAACTTCTTGGAGTGCAGAAGGAGGATGAAATTGATTCTTTGTTTGATATCCTGCAGAAGCAAGGACAGATCGATCGCAACATTTTCCTTGCTAGTGTGGTAGCTGCAAGCGCACACAGTGAAGAGGTGAAACTTCGCTCACTCTTTCAGTTGGCCAGCAAGGGTAGCAATGCGGCGAGCAGGCTGTCCCTCGAGCAAGTCCTCACAAGTTTGTTTGAAGCTGCTCTCCTGCTCACAGACGGTCATGCGTTCGACCACGCGAAGCTCGACAGCCTGGGCCTCAACAAGGAGCAGGCGGTGAGTAGTTTAGTGCAGCAGGCAATCAACGAGATGGCGGGTCCCAAGGCAAAGAACATCTCTGACTTGGAGTTTAACGCCTGGAGCTCGCGACATTCGTCCTGCGAATCTGCATACAGTCATCTCCTACACGCCGCCCAAGGGAGCAGGGAAGCGCATGAGCTCGATCCCACGCGCTACGGAGGGTACGCGTTCCTGT
This sequence comes from Guillardia theta CCMP2712, assembly GCF_000315625.1. Classification (NCBI taxonomy): domain Eukaryota; class Cryptophyceae; order Pyrenomonadales; family Geminigeraceae; genus Guillardia; species Guillardia theta. Next base: position 75,376 of record NW_005434626.1, read on the forward strand.
TGGCAAGGTTCGCCAAGTTCGCTCAAGCCAAGGTGAGGTTCCTCGCCTTCACCTCCGACGTAGGGGAAGCGATGCGGCCTGTGGTGCCGGTCTGGATGGTCAACGCGACTTACGCCATCGCCATTGGCTACTGCGTGACTGACGTGGCGATCGTGGGGTATCAGGAGCACAAGAGGAACGGGAATGTGGTGCGAGCGGTCACGTTCCAAACCATCTTCCAGGGTTTGGCGTCTATCGCCCTCCCCTTCGCTATCATTCACACCAGCGTGCATGCCTGCCACAAGGCCTTGAAGCAACGTGCCCCCAAGTACGCTCAGATCGGCCCGACGATTCTGGGGCTGGCCATCATTCCCTTTCTTCCTATGGTGTGTGACGAGCCCGTGGAGCACCTGCTGGAGTACGCCTTCGACAAGGCCTGGCCGGTGGAGGGCGACCATCACCACAAGGATGATTGAGAGTCTAGGGAGGCGTGCAATCTTGCTCTCAGGTGCACAGAGCACAATCAGAGCGCGCAAACGTTACCCACGTAGTTTTTCCTCGCACTACTCTCCAGTTTTGAAGTCAGCTATTCAAAAATGCGCAAAATCGTCTCTAAAATCAATGTCCATGAGCTTTTAAGCATCTCCCTCGTTCGTACAGAACACGCTGCAGATGTCTGTTGAACCACAACAAGTCCAGTGGTGTCTGTCAACATGTCAGCATGTCCAAGAAGCTCACAGCAATAGAGGCTCACTCTCCACCGAAGGCGTACTTCTCTTGATGCAGGCATCCGTTGCTTCCGTCGCATGAGCCCAACGTCCAATACCTGAAAGCGAATCAGACGAGGCGAAGCAGCAAGAAGGCTCCTACCCAACAAGCTGCTCTCCCCATTTTCCTGTGTATTGAACCTAGCGAAGGCAGGTGAGGCCCTGGCATCAAGAGAAGACTGGAGACCTCGTCGTGTCGTCGTTTACCAGCATTGTCTGCTGTCGGTGAGATGGCTTCTACTAGCGCCTTGTGCGTCATCCTTCCACTTCCGACTGCTGGGTGTCTTCCAACCTAGAGGGGAGAGATAAGTCGTCGATGTAGTCAACATTCACAACAACCCCTGTCATAGCCAACCAGGATCTTGCTCGATCAACGAAGGTGTCCTTGAGGGTATTCAGACAACCCTTGTGCTTGCCAACAGACAACTGACCTTCTCTGGAGGTGCCAACTCGAAAGGTAGACATATGGTTGGGGGCGAATCGCCCTGCAGCCATCAAGTCACAGCTGGAATGATCATGCACGGAGCGCACCAGTCCGTTGCCATCGTCAGCTTGTTCGATGAGCTCGAAGAGTTTGACCTGCGAATTGACATCGTAAGATACCTCCAGCTGCCAAGATGCGTCCGCTCTCACCATCGGATCGTTGGTCTCCTCGACGTGAAAGTATCCACTTTCCTTCAAGATCCCTCCTACAGCTGTCGCAACCTGCAGCTCCGTTATCACAAGTGGAGGCCGCGGACAGCCGCACCTGCTCTGGCGTGAGCGGGTCATCAGGGTACTGAGTTGTCCATTGCTTTGAGAACATGTTGCTGTCCATCCGACCGCCAGCTTGTTGGAGAATCATGGCAGCGCGCTGCGTGAGTGAGTGAGGTGAAATCAGACCAGAAGGAGAGCAGATCACCTGCAGGAAAGCCATGACTTCACACTCCATGCAGTGCTGCTCATCGGGGTTCGACGAGTGTCGCCCGTGAGGGCATCCGCCTTCTGTGTTGGAAGGGCGCGAAGACGTTTGATTCTGCCCTCCTTCAGCCCCATGCGCTTCAAGCCCGGCATCGGACTTTGGCACAGGGTCTGAAGACCCTCCTCGAAGCTTGAGGGCCATGCTCGCTTGTCGACAGTGCCCGCATAGAGAGCTCGCAGGGTGGAGAGAGAGGCAGGAGAGGAGTCTGGTGGACGATTGTTTGGTGGTAGCTTGGCAGCCAGAGGCAAAGTGAGAGACATCAGAAGCGGAGTGAAGCTGGGAGAAGAAGGTGGGAGACGAGGAGGAGGGGAATGAAGAGGGAAAGGAGGAGGAGGAGGAGGAGGGGAAGGAGAAGGAGGACGAGGAGGATGAGGCAGCCACCAGCATAACCGCCAGGGCTCGGAGGGCAGCCATGCCGCTCTCGTGATACTACTGCTGCCTCAGGGCTTGTTGTAGTGATTATCCCTATGATTGAAAGAGAGTATGCAGCTGTCTTTTGAATTCTCATAAATATTATGCTGAGGCAAGGTATATTCTCTTTTATTAGTTTTTAAAAGAATCAGGCAGTCACAAAAAGATTATATATCTCTGAGCAAACTATTGTCAAAATCATGTCTTTCCCTACAAATTTAAATCAATATATATAAGTTTTGTATATTGCTATTAGCTGTTTGTATGAGCATATATAGCCTTTCAATATATATATTTGTTCAATAAAAATAGAGTTATATTTTAAGGCGAGGGGTCCGTTGGCGCGAATTTGAAATCATCGGACATGGCGGAAGACGCGATGGGCATGGATGGAGGAGGAGGAGGAGGAGGAGGAGAAGCGGCGGCTGCAGGGTGTAAGGATGACTCTCCTCTTACTGCAAGACTTGAGAGCAAGGCATGGAAGACCCGTATGGAGGCCTACATCGAGCTTGCTGAGGTAATATGTGTTTCTTGATCGTGCCCTTGTTTGTTCGATTGGTGCATGTTTTGCATCCCCCCCCCCCTCGGTTTAATTAATAACTTGGACAACAATTTCGACTTGATGTCGTTTACCAGCTGGACACTTGACGTGTTTGACTCGGTTGATCTCACAGATGCTCTCGAATGTGGAAGAGGGCGACGCATGCCTCGAGGAGTTTGGCCCCTTCATCTCGAAAGCAGTGTCAGACAGCAACGTGAATGCGCAAGATAAGGGGATTGATGCAGGAATCAGCTTCGTCAAGAAAGCTTCAGGTCAACTCTTATCAAAGGTTGCAGCAAGTATCATTTCCAAAGCGGTAGAGAAGGCCTTCGTTCAGGCCAAGTGCAAAGCGAAGGCGCAGGAGCTTTCCCTGGCATTGATCGAGGCGGATTGCGGAGAGATCGTGACAGACGAGCTGATCAAGGGCTGTGGCAACAAACAGCCTAAGATCTCTGGAGCAGCTGCCGAATGCTTGCGATCGGCCGTTCAAAGCTTCGGGTTGCGAGCGCTTGGTCCTCAATCTAAGGCTGTTGTGAAGTTGTCAGTCACATTGTTCGATAGCACCGTGGCGGCAGTGAGAGCAGAAGCGCTTCCTCTCGCCGTCGAGCTGCACAAGTACATGGGAGCTGCTCTCCGCCCCAGCTATGACAACCTTCGTCCCGCCCAGCAGAAGGAGATGGACGAGGCGTTTGCCTCTGCTGGACCCCCGCAACCGACGAGGGAGACTCGATCTTCGGCATCGAGAAGTGCTCTTGCAAGCAGTCAATCCGCTTCTTCCTCCGCCAAAGACAGCGCCGCTTCCGCCCCCGCCCCCGCCCCCGCCGCTGATGTCGATCCCATGGACTTCTTTGATCCGGTAGAAATCTTGAGCAAACTACCCAACGGGTGGTGCGACAAGGTCCTTGCAGCCCCCAAGTGGCAGGAGAAGAAGGAGATGATCGATAACCTGATCGAACTGGCCAGTGCTCCGAAACTCGCGTCCGGGGACTACCTGGAGATCGTCAAGACCCTCAAGAGACTCGCAAACGACTCGATGGTCGTCGTCGTCTCCACGGCCATCACCGCTGTCGGGCTGTTGGCTCGGGGCCTGCGCAAGGAGTTCTCTCAGGGAGGGCGGATGATCTTCTCGACTCTTCTTGATCGTCTCAAGGAGAAGGACAACCGCGTGAAGGAGTCCGTGCACTCCACCTTGGACTCCTTGACAGGCAAGTGCGTGGCGCTGGCAGACGTGATGGAGGACCTCTGTACAGCGCTGGGACCCAAAGGGAACCCAAAGTCCAAGGTTGAGATCTTGAAATACTTGAAGAGAGTAACGGATGCGAAAAGTTGCACTGTAAGCTTCCGAATACTCGGCATGTTCGACCACTAACTTGTTCTTGCATCGCAGATACAACCAAAGAACCTCAAGCCATTAGTCGATTTGTTGATCAAAGGTGTTGACGATAGCGCTCCTGATATCAGGGAGGCCTCTTGCGCGGTCGTTGCCTCCTTCGTGACAGTGTGCGGTATGCCAAGTATGAAGGGTTTCCTTGACGCTCTAGATGACAAGAAGAAGAAGAAGATCGAGTCCATGCTCGAGGGCCCCGGCCAAACTGAAGCTCCTCAACCTCCTGCGCCTGCGGCTGCGGCTGTGAGGAAATCGAGCACGAGCATCAAGAGCGAACCTTCAGCCCCCAAGGAAACGGCAGCAGTGAAACCAGCAGCCAAGAAAGTCGCCAAGCCAGCGGCTGCTGCGAAACCCGCGAGTGCGAAAGAGACAAGCAGCAATGCCAAGGACTCAAGTGAGACTGACGTGACTGCCGGGACCCCAGTAGAGCAGCTGGATGCTCTCGTTGAAGAGATTGTCTTGCAGGTAACATGCCTTCACTCCTGTCCTGAGTGAACCTGAACCGCTTCCTGCAGGAGATCCGCACAAAACTTACCAGCGCGAACTGGAAGGAGAGATTAGAAGGAGCCGAAGCCTTGGAATCGGAGGTGAAAGAGCAGGGCAAAGAATATCAAGTAGCTTCCGGTGAAGCAGTCATTCGTCTTCTCAGCAAGACGTTCGTTGAGAAGAAGGAAACAAACTTTCAGGTTGCTCTTCCTGACAATAAGCGCTCTATGCTCATTCTGGCTCCTCGTAGGTCATGGCCAAGGCTTTTGCGATTGTCCAGTGCATCGCTGAGTTGTGCCCGAAGATGTCGAAGCGTTCAGCCTTCTGGTTTATCCCGATGCTGCTCGAGAAACTCGGAGACGTGAAGCTCAAGGGCCCGGCAAACGACTGCTTGTTTGCAATGGCTGAAGCCGTCTCCCCGCAGTTCGTCTTGAATCAAGCTTACGAAGTCTTGCCGAAGCAGAAGAACCCGAAAGTTATGGAGAACTCGATCATGCTGGTGAACTCGATGGTGTCCGACTTTGGCCTGAAGGTCGTCAAGCCCAAACCTCTTCTTGACTTTGTGAAGACGATGTTGGATCAAACAAACCCGGCGACCAAGAAGGCTGCCGTTGAGCTTGTCGTTACCATGCGGAAGCATCTTGGACCTGATCTCCGCAATATGTTGAACGACTTGAAACCTGCGCTGTTGTCGACCATCGACGAAGCTTTCTCCAAGGTGAACAATTTGCGACTCCCCGCATCCTCCTCGCACTCACTTCTGCTCCAGATACAAGACACCGAGGCTGTGCTGGCTCCTAAGCGTCAAGTCAAGTGCGAAGAAGAGTCAGCAGCTGCTGCGGCTGGGGGAGAGGGCGAGATTGTGAACCTGACGAGCCAGATAGGAGCGCATCTGAAGGCGCTCGGTGACGCAAACTGGAAGGAACGACAAGCAGCGATCACCGCCATCGACGAGATCGTCACTCAAGCCAAGCCCCTGGGGTGCACAGGGCCTTACATGGAGGGACAGTGCGGGGAGATGTGGGCTGCGATGAAGGCGAGGCTGAAGGACAGCAACAAGAATCTGTCGATCCAGGTGTTGGCCCTCCTCGCGAAGATCGCAGATGCTGTTGGAGCCCCGGTTGACAAGTACAGCAAGCACATCTTCCCCAACATGCTCTCGCTGATTTCAGACAACAAGAAGACTGTCCGTGACGCGGTCCTCAACTGCCTCGAGACCTGGTCTAAGTACGTGTCCACCGAGACCATCATCAAGTACTTGCCTGTCGCGCTCTCTGTCGATGCCCCTGCTGGACGCGAGGACGCGGTCAAATGGGCCGCAGAGTACTTGTCGCGTAAGTTGATCTCCTTCTTGTTGCCGACCCTGAGAGCAGTCGCGTGCAGGCACCACCAAGTCCAACGACCTGGACCTCTCCCCCATCCTGCAGCCTGTGATGGATTGCCTGATGCACAGGGTGGCGGAGGTCAGGAACGGGGCCGAGAGATGTCTGGTCGCCATCTACGTGTGCGGGGGCAGGGAGCTGATCAATCGAGCCCTGCGAGACATGAAGCCGGCGCAGCTCAAGGGCATCAAACCTCTCTGCGAGAAGGCAGAGAAGGCGGCCATGTCCCAGGCCCCCGGGAAGGATGCGGACAATCAGGTCGAGCACAAGGTGGAAGAAACGCTGTCGAAGGCAGCGAGCGAGGAGATCAGCCAAGTGGCGACCAAGAAGGCTGTCAAGGCGGCAGAGAGCTCCAACGAGGCAGTAGAAGCCGCTGCACCGAGTGAAGACCTGGCAGAGAAACCCTTGCTAAGATGCAACAACGGGAAGGAAGCGAGGTACAAGAAGTACGGCAAGGCGAAGTGGATCCTGGATGACGCCAAGGAGATAGACAACTTGATCAGCATGGTTGGAGAGCAGATGTTGTCAGTGGCGAACGAGGACTTGCACAGCAAGTTGTTCAGCAAAGACTTCAAGAAGCAGGTGGACGGGATGAAGGAGTTGACGAGCTTCATTCAAGAGCAGCACCAGCCGTTGATCGACAATCTGGACCTCATCCTCAAGGTCTGCTCTCTCCGCATGGTCGCCAAGGCCTCCAACACCTCCGTCCTCCTCGGCGTGCTCGACCTCTTGAAGCATTGCTTCGAGCAGTTGGTCGTTCACAATCACTGCCTGGACGACACGGAGGCTCAGGTGATCCTGCCGGTGCTGATGGAGGAGGTTGGAAGCAACAGCGATGTGATTCGCAAGTCTGTGCGAGAGCTGCTGAAGAAGGCGACGCAAGTGTATCCCGCCAGCAAGATCTTCTCCTTCGCTCTCGACTCGGCGCAGAACACAAGGAACCAGCGGTCGCGGGGTGAGATCCTGTCGGAGATGTCGGCCCTTATCGAGAGGCTGGGGCTCGAGCAGGTCTGCACTCCCTCCAAGGCGCTCACAGCCATCGCGTCCTTCATCTCCGAGCGCGACCCGCTCGTCAGGAACGCAGCGTGCGATTGCATCGCCGCGGCGTACTCGAGCATGGGAGACAAGGTGTGGAAGTACCTCAACAGGCTGGAGGGCAAGGAGAAGGACATGCTGGAGGCGAGGCTCAAGAAGGCGAAGCCGCCGCAGACAAGCGACTTGCCGAGACCCTCGACCTCCTCGGAGATGCGCCGGTCGATGCCCGAGGTGTCAACAGAGAAGATGGCGGTTACAAGGAGCAGCGTGCCCTCTCTCGAGCCCTCCAGCTTTGTGCCGACGCCAGTCAAGTGCAAGGAGTCGATCAGTGAGCTCCTGGAGGCCCCGACCCCGACCATCAGCAACATCCGGAGTCGCTTCCAGGCGTCGGAGGTCAAAGCTGAAGACAAGAGCGACAGCCGTGGCGAGGACGTGCGGGCGATCCTCGCTGAGTTGTCGTCTCCAGCTCCCCTTGAGCAGATCGAGGGGCTGAAGAAGCTCACGGCGGCCATGGAGAACGATGGCAGCCGGGGGGCGAACCTGAGCAGCAAGGCGGACGAGGTAGTGCAGGCGCTGCGAGGGCTGATGGCTGCAGGGCTTGAGAGCGATCTCAAGGATGAGAGCGTCTTCCGCGTCGTCAAGTACTCGCTCAACGCTGCCCACATCCTTTTCACCGACAAGTCTGACGCTACCCGGCACGTGAAGGACTCGACGCTGGGGGCGCTCATCGAAGAGCTTTTGATCCGCCTGCACGACCAGAAGTTTCAGACGGACGAGGCGTACGAGGTGCTGATGAAGGGGATGAACGAGCTGATGATGAACATCCTGCACAACGGGAACGCGAACCATGTCTTCACGGTCCTGATCCGATTCCTCTACGAAGGAGCTCCCCTCTCCGGGGGACGAGATGTAACAGCCGAGTTCACCGACGGCGTTCTGCGTTGCTTGCTGGAGATGGCAAGGAAGATGCAGGTTGTGCTTGTCGTCTCGCCCGCTTGCTCTCTGACTTGTCGTGTCTGCAGTCGTTCGCTCCTCGCCTCGATATCGACATGCTGCTCTACGACGCTCACATGTTCCTGGTGGCCCATCCTCCCTCCAAGTACCGGGGGCGAGAGTTCCGCCCCCTCCGCCTCCTCAAGACCATTCTCAACGAGCTGGTGAAGCTCAAGGGCGAAGGCATCCGCCAGCACCTCACCCTCGTCCCCGTCGAGTCGAAGCCAACGCTCTGCTCGTACCTTGAGCTCGTCCTGCAGCAGCACGCGAGCAAGGCAGGCGGAGCGAAGCCGTCGGGAGGAGAGGACATCTCCGCGATCTTCGACAAAATCGGGAGCAGAGATAAGGACGTGGCGAAGGAGGTGAGACGAGGAGGAGGAGGAGGAGGAGGAGAGCTGAATGCATTCAGGGCTTCAAACTGCTCTACCTCTACAAGCTCAACCACCCTGACTTCAGCCTCGACCAATACCTCTCCGGCAGGTCTCCGCAGTTCCAGGTAAGAAGATGCTGCTGCTGGGCTGCTGGGGTCTGACGTTTGGCAGGAGCACGTGCACAAGAACCTCGCCAAGGTGCAGGCGCAGCATGAGGCCGCGAGCAGCGCGAGCAGCATGCCGCTCCAGAGCGCCATGTCCATCGCCAACAAGGGGATGACGCCCCTCGACCTCAAGCCAAGCGGCGCTGGTGCTCTGCTGGACAAGCTTCAAGGGATCCGAAGTCAGCTGGGGATCGGAGGGGCGGGGCAGGAGGCAGAGGCGGCAGGAGAGAAGGAGGAAGAGGAGGAGAAGGAGAGCAGACAGGCAGACGAGAACAGAAGCAGCTTGACCAGCTCGTCTGTCGTCAGCCTCCAGGAACGTCTCGCCAAGTTGCGATCGTAGTGTTTTTAGTAACGGACATGAACTGACTTGTAACGCTGTAACTGATCCCGTAACATGAAGTCTATGACTGGTAGAGAAGACTGCAACACTCGTTGAATAGTTCTTCCCGCTCCTGAGCCTCTTCCTCGCTACACCTGAAGCCCAGTCATCCCCTCCTCTCCTCCCGTCATCCCCTCCTCTCCTCCCGTCATCCCACCATCCCCTTCTCCCAATAGCACCTGCTGCTCTCCAGCACAGATTTAGGTATCGGTTCCAAGCCCAGCAGCTGCTTCCCCAGCTCACTGAGCTGGCTCGGCTGCCAAGCTGGTCACGCCATGACCGACAGGCAGCGCCGTGTCACCTTCATGCGACGCTCGGGGTCGTTCTCGATCCTCAGGTTTGGGAATCCAGGAGGAGCGTCGCCGCGAAGAAACGCTGCTCGCTGCTTGGCAAGGTACCGCGCGTTCTGTGGGCATCTGCGACGGGGTGAGGAGGAGACGAGGGCGTGAGCAGCAACGCACAGGGGAGAGGCGGGGATGTAGAGCACGTTGCTGGGCTGAGAGCCGGCGTGATCCGCTTCGACGCCATGGATGAGGTCGGGATGCCACCAGACCTGCAGCGCATCAACCTCGCCAGCTCTCGCGCCTCCTCTCACCGTGTCCCCGGCGTCGACGGGCCCGACAGGAACCTTGGCCTTGAGGAGCGGAGCATGCCACCTGCTGGTGATCTCGATGGTGTCGCCCCCCCCCGTGTCGCTGACCCCGCAGAACTGATGGACAGGCACGTCCTCCTGGAAGGGCCGCAGCAGCACATACGCCATGGCCTCCGTCACCATCGGGATCACCTCCAGGGTCCCGTCAGTCGGGCCTTGAGGCGAGAGCGCCAGCCAGCCCTGGAAGGAGCGGAAGAAGGACCCGGACGTCTCCGTCCGCCTCCCAACGTCCCAGGCGTCGTAGTCCTCCAGCCTCCCCTCCATGATCTCCTGGTACACCTCCTGCCAGGCTGGGTCCGCCCAGCGGCACATGGCGCCGTTGTCGATGTGCTCCTTCATGCCTGTCTGCTTGTCGTAGCCGGGCAGGCGGTGGCGCCAGCGGTCGATGTAAGTGGTCTCGACGTCGGGGAGGAACAAGAGCTTCTTGCTCTTCTTCTCCCTGTAGCCCCACAAGTGATTCAGCCAGACCCTCACCTTGTGCATCTTCTCGTCTTGCCGGGCTTCGAACTGACCGCGCGTGTAGTACATCTCCTGCACCCCCCCGAAGGTGAAGGCCTTGGGGTTCTCGTCGTTGTAGATGGTCTCGTAGCTCTCAGGCTTCTTGGGGTCAACCTTGAGGTAGTGACTCAGGTCTGCCATCATCCCCTCGTTCATCTCCAGCGCCTTGGCCTTGGCTACAACCCCTCGGATCTTGATCACCCCTGCCACCTTCACCTGCTCCACCACCTGCGCTGGCACCTCCCCCTTCAAGATCTCGTCCACGTGGATGGACGGGATCCAGGAGGCCCCCGCCGCCTCCATCTGCTCGATCCTCTTCTCGATTCGCTTCTCCAGCCTCTCCCACATGTCTGCAAGCTGCGAGGGCTCAGCGCTGCATCGAGGCTGGGGGAGGCTGTTACCTTGCGAGGAGCGATGGTCTTCTTGAGCTGAGCCTGGTAGATCTGTTGCTGCGTCATCCTCTTCCCCATCCCCGCGTACGAGTTCAGGAAGGCGTTTGGCCGCAAGTCCATCTCCTGCCAACCTTTCAGCTCCTCACCGCATCGGCTGCCGCTCACCCCGACACTTTCGCGCCTCCGCTTCTGCTCGAGCGGGAGAGATCCTATGAGCTGAGGACAAGTTACCCAAGAAGCGAGAAGAGGCAGAACTCACGCTGCTCTGGTCGAAACCTCTCCTCTTCCCCTTGTGCTTCTCTCCATCGCTCTTCTCGGGCGAGCTCATCTCGTCGCCTTCGTGCTTGGCTGACCGCGAAGTCCGAAGATTCTCGTCTTTGCTTGGCGAGAAGAATCTTTGCATCAAGCAGTCGCGGCATGCAGGAGGGAGGAACTGGCTGAAGCCCTGCAGCAAGTACTCCCTCCCGATGAGCATCTCAATCACAACTGTGACCACCATCTCCGCATTTACACTGTCACCGAGGTGAGGTCAACGCTAGAGACTAAACACTTTCTCCACTTACTTCTTGGAGCGAAACTGAGTCAAAATCTCCAGGAACGTATCATACTCTGTCGGCATTTCGCTCTTGACCTTTCGAGGACGTCAAGAAGAACAAGAAAGTCTTGTTCCCACCTGTTTCAAGAATGCCAATGCGGTTTGAATGTTCGGTTTCGAGTCGGACATCTCTATCTTGACTTAGCGAACGCGATGATCTCAACCTTCTAGACAACGAGATGCATCCGCCCTACTCTCTGCCGTCTCACAGGATGCAACAGAACATGTCGCGCCTCCCGATCCTTGGAGGTCAGCAACACTCGTCAGACCGGGTAGCTTGGGTGAGTATCATCCCGAAGAGCCTGACTAATCTATCGGTAAGATCAACCTAGTTTCACACGAGCTTAAGGAATGACGATAAAGCTTGTTGCTTCTCATCCCGTAAATGTCCACTATCTCATGGCAACCTCACCCTGACTTTCACTCCTTACTCTTCTAGTTGGGTTACACGCAGCGAACAAACATAAAGGGATCAGAAAGCCAGTTTGAAAAGTGAAGGGAGACATGGCAACAGGAGCACGAGTTTTGAAAAAATCGAACGATTAATGCAACAGGGCAAGAGAACTTGAGGTGATGAGTTGCAGTAAAGTTCCCTCACTCATATCAGAAGCGGCAGAAGTGGAACGGTTTGCTCTGACAGCACAAGCACCAGGAGAGGTGAAGTATGACGTTCAGAGGCAGAGCATAGCAGCACATGTGCTCAAGCAAGTGCGAGAAAACAGAGAGAGGCAAGATAAGCGTATGGATGAAGCAACACATTGTGATCCGCGAGAGAGTCGGTCTAACTGGAAGAGCCACGAGCAGGACGTAGAAAGAGGACGAGGCAGCAAAGCAGGTCCATGTTGTAAAGGATGCAAGGAAAGCGAGATGAGAAAAGGGCGAAGTCGATTATTGACATGAGAGAAGATTGCAAGTACATACACAGATGAGGATTGAGGAAAGGGAAGGAGCAATATGATGAAGCGCAGTTGTTATGCGGTACAAAGACGAGCATAATGAAAGAGTTGGCAAAGAGGTGGTGGAGGAGAAGTACAAGCAGGAAAGTAGCCATGGCATTGAAGCGTTCAAGAAAAGCTCTGCGAAGGAGGGAGAGGGCAGAGGGAGAGGAGGAGAGGGCAGAGGAGGGGGGCTGATGTAGAGGAGCAGGAGCAGGAAAGCTGCTCAAGTCAGAGCGGAGGTTGAGGCGGAGGAGGCTCGAGGGGAAGATAAGATAGAAGGGACTTAAATTTAGTGAGAAAGGAGCTAATTGAGGGGTTAAACACCTTAATTTGAGCCAAAAGTAGCCCAAATCCTCAAACTCTACTTAATTTTGCCAGGAAGTAGGCTAACGCTGCCTGTGTTGTAAAGTTCTTTTTTTTTTAGCACAGCCAGAACTAAAAGATATCTTTTCGATCTCATTTTTTTTCACCCACCCACCTTTTCTCCCTTTTACCACCCCTCACTTCCTCTGGGAGTCTCAACGTGACGCGTACCACCCCTCCTTTCGTGGTGTTCACACCCCCACCGGAGAGCGACGTGGAGAGCAGAGAATTTCGAGGATGGTGATGCGGGGATGAGGAACAAGAGGAAGTGGATGCAGGACCAGAAGAGGCTCCCATGGGTGATAAAGATGCTAATAGATCATGAACAGTGACGAGAAATGATCAGCGAACATGAAAGATCAGCGTTACAAGACGCTGATAGATGATAGTAGGTGGTACACTGATAACATGTGATGATAGATGACGTAGCAAAATCTGATAGATGAAGCTGAGAAATGATGCAAGACGGTGGAAGATGGTGAAGGAAGATCAAAAAGAACAAGCGTGACAGGATGACGAGATGGTGATAGATGATAATGATGGATTGTGAATGTAAAAGAATGTGATGGAGAAGGATACAAGATGGTACAATCAGAGACGCCGGTAGTTTCAGGCATTCAACTCGGCGTTAGTCGGTTCAGGTCAGTCGTGAACGAGGTCACCCAAAACAAGTCGTGCAATAGATAGGATGTTATCCGGGTAATCACTGGGAACTTGAGGGATGCGGCAGGGCAAACAGAGAAACTCAAGGTGAGAACAACAGGCAAGTTCCCGACGGAGATCGATGAAAGTCTGAAGGAATTCCCGTCTGACCACTAGAGGATCGTTTATTTTTTATAGCCATGGAAGCATGGTTCGCACAACAGTCAAATGTTCGGAACAACAACATCAGCTTCGTATGCTTTTATCGTGGTGACATGTCAACCATTCCAGCGACCACCGATGACTCGATGCCGCATTCATCATCTCCTCTTGCGATCTTGAATGTACCTTTGTCACCCCAGTCCTCATTCCAGGAATTGGCGACCAGCCAGTACTTGTTGCCTGCCTCGACTCCCCATCTACGCAAGAGCATCAGTCAAGTGCAATGTTGGTGAGGGAATCCTGTACCCCATGATCTTGATCGCGTGTCCACCGAGCTCCGGTCCACTGACATGTCGATAAACACCACTCTGATAGGCAAGAAAGTCTTGGTAGACAGTGAAGGCAGCTTCCACAGGTCCTGCCGATGTACGTCAGTGAAGCAAATAAGCAAGCCAGGAGAATGCTTCATCACCATTCGTCATGATCTCGGCCTGAATCTTTGCTGGGCTTACGGAATAAACCGATTTGCCATGGTATCTTGGCTTCTTCTCGCTTGCTCGCACGCATTTGGGGGTTGGCTGGCTTGGACCACAAGGTTTGTAATGGGTCTTGTTGATGTGATGTTCGCAAGGGGGGAACACGTAGGGGTACTTTGATTCCGTCGTCAACCCATGCATCTTGAAGAACCTCCAGGCACCCGTTGGGAAACCGCCGTTGCATCCCATTCCGCATTGTACAAGGCAGCACGAGAGCATATCCTCTGCAGACAGTTCGTCCTTGACCGTCCCGTTGCTGGCGATGCACAACCTGTCACTCATCGCTTCCTGCGAAAGAATATCAACGACAACATCAACGACAATGTTTCGAGCAAGGAGAGCGCAAAGAGTCGGAGGATGCATCTTACCACGGCTCCAAACGCCCAGCAGGATCCGCACGTCGACTGGTCGCGAATGTGTGCGATGGAAGGGCACTGAGGCCAGTTGGTGCGAGCGTCAAAGTTGTCTGGGATCTTCACGTTGGGATAGTCAAAGTCTGGAGGTCCAGCAAGCATGTCCTTCGGCTCCTTCAACGCTCCCATCCAGGTACGCACGTCACCGAGCTTGGTATTTGCAAACCGCTTGTTGGTTGTAGCTTTCCAGCTCTTTGCAGCATTGTTGACTTCATTCACTACAAAAGACATTGAGTTAGATAGTTTCACATCTTGAGACAAGACGAGGCTAAAGAGGCTCGAATCAGAAACATGAAACGCAAGGTAACAACGGTTTGTTTAGTCGCGCACAAATCTCTTCAAAACGCATCACTGAGGAGGCAAGAGGGAGACAGGGAGCAGAGAGATGGCGGCGAGGCTCACCGAAGTCTTCTGAAAGAGCAGGAGCCTCGTCGAGCTTCTGGTTCAGAGGCACGGCTGCCGCCAGCCCAAGAGCGCAGCACAGAACTGCTGTCCGCAGCATCGCAGGGATCACACTTTTAATCATAAAAGTTATTTCCAGACGAAGGACAGCAGATGGGTAGGGAAGATACAATCAAAGTACCAATAATTGTAAAATTAAAACATTAAAATGCCCTCAACCTACCATGTGTGTTTTAAATATTTTTATCTGGCGTCCCCACCACACCCTGGTGATATCAAACCACCCCCTACCCCCTGAAGACCTTGAGGTCTCAGCTTGACTTCCCTCACAATCCTACAATCTTCAGTTCCTCCTCCTTCCCCCTTCCCCGCTCTCCACCTTGCTCCTCCTCCTCCTCCCTCCTCCCTCCCTCCCTCCCTCCCTGTATCGCCCATACCTGCTGTAACGACGGTCTTCGCTCTGCCATAGTCTAGTATATTGATGCTCCTCCATCGCAGGCAAATGATTCAGTTGCGGGCTCTTGATGGGGAAGACCTCGCAGGGAGGCAAGAGGAGAGGCAAGAGCATCTTCCTCTTAACCCCTCGAATGGCTACATAGCGGATGCTGGCAGCTTCCTGGTAGAGATGAGGAGCCCACAGGACCTGATCGAGGGGAGCCTTGTGACACTGAAGGAGAACGAGCTAACGACATGGTCTAGCAGCGGCACACACCTGAGCTCCTTCCGAGTCGACAGCCATCACAGCAGTGTGCTGGCCGCGATGCTCCGCCTGGTGGCTAAGAAGTGGATTACTTACTCAGCCTACGTGAATTCTTGCAACGAAGCATGACAGAGGAAAGCGTGGAGGGAGGAGAATATGATGTGGACATCGGGTTTACCATTCATCTGAGTGTGAAGCTCACGTACGACAGCATGAACAACGAGTTGGGACGAGACCTGCACGTGCTGGTCATGCATCTCGACACTCGCTGCCCCTGCAGGTCCTCCAAGGAAGGAGGTCTCGCGCAAGAGCTCAGAAGCTTGGAAGCGTTTCGAGGCGCCCTGTCACAGCTGAAAGAGAGCGATGACTCCGTCAAAGTGAGCCTCGCTCAGATCAGATGCAACTGTTTCGTCAAGGACTGCTGCTGGGATTCGCTGCATGACAACGGGCAAAACTTAGCTCCGCTGTTCAGGTTGGGATCAGTTTTGCTTGCCCTCAATAACCTGCAGCATGAAGATGTGCTTGATGAAACCAACAGAAACTCCACACCATCTTTGATGGTTCAAAGAAAAGGCTGTTCGAAAAGCGTGGATCTTGTCGATGGGGCTGAACTAGAGCTATGCATGTATGAAAGTGATGTTTGGAAAAGGGTGCGTGTAGAAGGCGTTATGAAGAATCCGGACGGAAGTTTCAATTTCTTTGCTGACGAAGGCTCTGTGAAGCAAGAGCATCGCATGGTGGATTTGAAGCGGGTGTCAGGCAAGTCTTCCTACAGGATGGCAGCAACAGACAAGAGCAACTCCAAGCCACAGCGAGGAGCTCTTGTGTCGGTACGATGGAAGTACAGTCTGGGCGCACGGGTGAGAAAGCTGGCTGGCGAGGTAGTCTTGTGTGGAAAGATTGTCAACATCTTGAGAGTGAAGAGATCTCAAAGCTTGAAGTATGAAGTGAGGTATGAGTCCGGTGAGCAGGAAGTGGTGTCCTTTCCACATAAATGCTTCGAGTGTGTAGAAGAATCCAGAGGGTGCACGTTCGTAAGGGATGCGTTTGTGGTGGGCATGGAGGACCAGCACGTTCTTGTGAGATATGCTTCGACAACCCTGGTGGAGCGACTGCTGCTCTCTGAGGTCCTGGGAGTTCGCGAGAGTATTCAGATGCCGATCCATGTGCTTCCTGACGATGTTCTTGTGGTGCTGCTCGATCAGCTCGACCCCTTAGAGGAGCTGAGCGTTGCGGCGATGACATGCCGATCGCTCAACAATGCTGTACAGAACATGATCCCTGGACTCAAGCTCACTCTCTATGGCCATCAGCGACGAGCAGTTGCATGGATGCTGAGGAGAGAGACTCGACCTGAGAGAATTTCAAACCCGAGCGTCGAAGAGTTCTGCTCCAAGAAGGGAAAAGATTTCTACATCAACCTCTGCAAGGGAGTGTCGCTGTCCTTTGAGGCTGAGAAGGAGGTGGAGGACGTGCGAGGAGGCTTTCTCTGTGACGAACCTGGCATGGGGAAGACCATCACTGTGCTCGCGCTGATCTTGAAGTCTCGCAGCATGAGAGGATGGAATTTCTTGAACGCAGATGAGAGCGACAGAAGTAGCTCAGAAAGTCTCGGCATATCGCCTGGGAGGTTGACAAGGTTGTCAGCTCAGGCCCTGTCGCCTACCAAGGGTGTGGTCAAGTTTCCTTCTCGCGCAACTCTCATCGTCGTTCCTGGCACGCTGCTCCACCATTGGACGTACCAGATCAGTGCTCACACTAAGAGAGGCACCCTTCGGCTCCATACTGTGTCCAAGTCGTCTGAGATCCTCTCGGCCAAGGACATGTCGCGACTAGATGTCGTTCTCACCACCTTCGATGTGCTGAGCAAGCAGTGGAGTCTGGGGAGCCCAGTCCTTGGTTCACATAGATGGTATCAGCAGCAGCGAGTCCAGTCCCTCAAGCAGGGCAGGTATGTGCACGATTATGTGGGGATCGCAGACTTCAAGAGGAAGGTGGAAAGTGCTCAGGAGGAGACGAGGAATGGGAGTGAGTTTCTCAAGGTCAAGTGGAGGAGGATCATCCTCGATGAAGGTCATGTTATGGGAGGAACCAACGAGACTAATCGTGCCATGATGTGCTCCAACATCGATGCTTCTTGTCGATGGATCTGCACGGGGACTCCGACGCCCAACAACCCTGGGTCTGAGCTGATGCACCTCTACGGCCTCATGTGCTTCCTCCGCTCCAAGCCCTTCGCCAACTTTGACGTGTGGCGCCAGCAGGTGGTCCTGCCCTTCGAGTCCTTCGACTGCTCAGCTTGGGTGCGGCTGCACGCGATGCTGTCGAGGAGCATGTTTCGATCGCTCAAGGCTGACATGGAGAGGTTGGGGGAAATTCCTGCCTGCAAGGTAGAGACGACGCACATCCGGTTGTCACGAGGAGAGCAGGAGGCATACAACGGGCTTGTCTCCATCATCCGCAGAAATTTGATTCTCGCTGAGTGCGATGACATCCGGATCGACTCTCTGCTGCACAGCAAGAACAGGAAGTACGCGCTGGAGGCGATCAGCAACATGAGGAAAGCGTGTTGCGTGACGGGGCAGGTACTCGTGGGGTAGTCAAGTCGCGTTCCCTTGACGTTTGTGACAGTTCAAGATCGCGATCGTGAAGGCTCACCTGGACGAGTCTGTCGAGGTGATGCGCAGGGGACACTCGTTGCAGGACAAGGGCTGCGACTGCCCTGGTGAATATTTCGACATGAACTCTTCCAAGATGGTGGACTGCAGCGACAGAGGAGGAAATTGCCCGCTGCTAGCTGACACGTCTTGTGTGGTGCCAGAGAGGAGGATCATGAACGTGCAGCACGCGTTTGTGCCTGAAAGTTTCTCTGCTGGAAGAACTTCTTTGGTGGACCAGCATTGCTGCGTGTGCGACAAGTGCAACAAGAGCTCCATCTTCCCTTTCATCTCTCCCTGCGGTCATCTCATCTGTCTGAACTGTGTGGACGCAACTGCGATGCGCGTCTGCCCCATTTGTGCTCGCAGTTTCTCCCTCCGTAGCTTCGCTGACTTCCAGCCGTCAGTGGAGCAGTCGAACATGACATGGAACCCCTCCTGGATCGACGACTTGTCCTCCAAGGTCGCTCTCCTCCTCGTTCGCCTGCGGCACTTCGGGTTCCTCCAGGTCCACAAGTCCCAAGAGATCTGGTGGCACAACAAAGTCCTGCGCCTCGCCAAACAGACGCGCAAGCACGAGAGCAAGAGCCCGCCGCAGCGACACCCGGCCGGCAAGTGCATCGTGTACTCAAACTTCATCGAGACCATCGACAACGTGGCGAACTCGATCTCCGAGGCCATGGGCGGGGGCGGCAACTACATGCGCTTCACCGCCAACCTCAAGCGAGGAATGCTGGAGCGCAACGATGCCATCCAGCAGTTCCGAGACAACCCAGACATTCAGATCATCCTCATCGACAGCGCGGGAGCTCTTGGCCTCGACCTCAGCTTCGTGACGCACGTGTACCTGCTCGACCCGATCTGGGACAAGAGCCAGGAGGATCAAGTGATCAGTCGCGCCCACCGACTAGGTGCCAAGAGCTCGATCACGGTCGAGAAGTTCATCGCGACGGGGACGGTGGAGGAGATCATGGAGTTGTGGATGAAGGAAAAAACGCTCAGCAACGCGAGCAAGTCGGGCGAGAAACATGAGGAGACGGGCCGGAAACGAGTCCGCAACGAGGAGCAGAGGAAGGCAACTGAAGACAAGAAGATCAGATGGATCCTGACCAACGTCAAGCTGCTTCCCGAGGACCAAGACTCCAGCATGGAAGCGAGCTTAGAGGCTGCAGCCATGTCGGCCAGGCATATCTTCGCTACGGAAGATGCCGAGGAGGCTGAGATGAACGAAGCTGTGGAGGAGGAGGAAGTCCTTTCTGACTTGGAATCCGAGGGTGAGGAGGAAGCCCTTTCGCGCCGTGACTTCATCCCCGCTGATGCGGGGAGCTCGAGGCCGGGGTATGTGTTCAGGCCGGGAGAGCTCGGGTTGGGCTACTATCGTGATCTGGTCGAAGCCGGGCCCGCCGGGTCCGACGGCGAGTCATCTAGCAGAGGCGGCAAGCGAGTTCGGTTCGCAGAGATGTGAGCAGGTCTGCATCCGATGCCAAGATGATGATGGACTCCCGGATCTTTGAGCTGTAAACTTGAAAATTAACGAATAATTCATGCAAAGCCACACTGCCACGGACGGTCAAGCCAACGTGGCACAGTGTCGGACCGTCGCAATCACGGCCGATGGCGGGGGTGGGCGCCCGGCCCGCCGCACTGCCAGCAGTGCGGCAGTCTACACCGTCACTGACTACATCTGACAGTTCGGCGCCCCCGCCTACCGCCCCGAAGACTCGCGGCAACTTCTCAGCTTCTGGCTTCGGGGCCGGGCCGAACTTCCGAGCTTCGGAACTAGGCTTTCATAACTTTGAACCGTTTCAAACAGTTACACGCCTCAGTGCTGACCCAGTACCAGACCCAGTACTGCAGCAGTACTGACCGGCATGTCCCCAGGATCAGCCATCAGTACCGGACAACACGTGGAACACAACCCGCCTCACCATGAAAGTTTGAAATGCCAGCTTACTTTTTCAAAATAAAGAGGAAATATAGAACCATAACCTTAAATGTGAGATCCCAACGGTACCTAGGGAATGCAGGGCAGTCGCCGCCTCCTCCTCGTCCTCCCGCTCTTCCTCCAGATCGGCAGGTGAGAGGATCACTCCTCCCTGAGATTCTTCGCTCGGCATCATCTCCAACTCCTGGAGCAGCTTCTATGATGGCTCGCCTTGTGCTTCCCTTCACTCCCCTTACACTGCTTCTCTATGATTTCCTTGCTGTTGAGCGATGTATTCTGAATCAATCTTGTAGCTTGGAAGCTTTCTCTTTCGCTCCAGTAAATTCAGCAATGAGATTTGGCTTGTCTTCTTCAATGCACCAGATTTCCTTGATACAGAGAGCAAGGCTGACACTTCGAGGAGGCCATGGTCTACGAATGATGGTCGATGGTCCTCGTGGGAACAATGTCCTTTGTGAGATGATTTTGCATTGTGCTTCACTTGATTTCGCTGACATAGCTGAAACTTTCAGATGCAAAAAGAGGTCAGCATGACGGAATTCTTGGAGATTGTCCGTACACACACAAGGCGCAGATGGCAATGAAGGCCAAGGATCTGCAGTATGAAGTTTGCCTGGTAAACCTTTCCGACAAACCCAAGTGGTTCCTCGAGCTCAACCCCAAAGGGACGGTGCCGACGTACGTGACGGGTGAGAACTTCCTACCTGCTACCACTCCACTCACGTATGGCAACAGCTGAAGGAAAGATTTTGACGGAGTCTGACGACATCATCCAATGGTGCGACTTGCAAGAGCCAAAGGTTGAGAGAAAACATTGTGCCTGCTACTGTCTCAGAGACGCTGATGTTTGACCTTGCTGTTGAGCAGGACTTCAAGATGTTCCAACGACCTGGAGGGTACGATAAAGCAACCGTGTATTCGAAACAGACCCTGATCTATTGCTCCTAGAGACGAGGTTTGGAATGTTGCCAAAGAGGTTTTCCCAGCCTTCGGAGGTCATTTATGATCAAAGTGCATCAATCTTTTATTCGATGTGAATTGGACTTCAGAATACATGAAGAACAAGGACGTCTCGCGCAACGACGAGCTCAAGGCCAAACTTGACGCCAAACTTGCTGCACTTGACAGGTCGGTCAGCTACAAGTGTCTGCGCTTTGATCACCTCCATGTACAGTTTTTTGAAGGGTCGCAATGGGCCTCTTCTCTTGGGAGAGCAGGTGACGACTGATGCAAAGCATTCGCCGCGGGATCTGATCAAGACTGCAGATCAGCGCTGAAGACTGCAAATTGACTCCTCAATTGTATCACATCAGGCAAGAACATTCACCTCTATCCGTGGTTTTCCTGAAGCTTAATGCAGCATTGCTGTGCCACACTATGTGAAATATGATGCTCTCGAGAAATATGACAATATTAAGGTAAGTTCTTTTCGTCTTGTGAACATGGTTGATCGAACACTACAGAAATACCTCAACTCCGCCATGCAAACCGACGCTTTCAAGAAAAGTGCGTACACACCAGAAACCGTGATCTGGGGCTGGTCGAAGTTCTTCTAGAGGGGATGAACTCTGATGTGAGGAGTGAATGTGTAGGGTGGATGAAGGTATTTCTTGTGAAGTGCGCACAAGTTGGAAAGCAGATTGATTCATTAAATCATATCCTCGTAGAGTTAAAAATCTCGTTTGATCATTCAGACAGCCGACTTCTCGCAATGCTGCACAGCCTCAAGAGGAATCATCGCCTCTTCTCGAACATCTCCCGAGATCTTCTCCCTATTCATCCGGTTGTACAGCGGGCAGGAAGATTCTATCTCGCACCGGCAGCACGGGCATGTGTTGTGCACTTGCAGCCATTCAAACAAACAGTTCTCGTGGAAGGCGTGTGAGCAAGGCATCTTCTTCATGCTCCCTTGTAGCGCACACTGGCAGATCGCACAGTCACTTCCCGAAACCTCGGAATTCTCCGGCACTGGCAAAGCATGCATTGCAAAGGACGAAGCGCATGGGTTGCCCTTAGCATGCAAATCCATCGAACGACGACGAAATTCACTCAGAAAATAACCGGACAAGCCGCCGCAAGCAACAGGAAGTCGCTCCATCCGCTCGGGGAAGTTCAACACGATGGGCTGATTCAACAGCCTGCGTCTTGACGAAGTTGCCTGCCTAGCTGTGTATCTGGGCTGGGTTGCTCCATCCTCCAACGGGCGCTTTCTAACTTGGCTCTGATCCTCCTGTTGGGCTTTCGGTTGGTGCTGCTCTGATGAAGACATGACATGGCCAGCATTATTTTCCCTGACCGTTCTCCTCGTGGTCAAGGCACAGACAATTGCTCCATCCGAGATCAGTTCATCGGATAGTGTGTTGGGCGCTTCTGGAAAACTGCTCATCTTAGTTTGGATTCTAGATAGAGGTCTGTTGAGGTGCTTTTGGTCTTGAATTCGTTGACGTTATCTCACTGCTGTTTCGGCAAGAAACGAACAAATAAAGGTAGTCGATGTGAGGCAGAGGGAGCGATGAAGGAGAGGAATGGTGCGTGGATCGATGATAGAGATACGAAGCTTTTATGGAAGAGTGTGGTGTTGGCTGATGATTTATAGCAGGCGCGGGCTGCTGGATCGTCGGGGGAGTCGCGTGAGCGTCGGGGTTGGAGGAGGTAGATACAGGCGCAGGCAAGTGATCCACCACAGTGGGTGGGGTTATTTAGATAGGGTGGGGGTAGACGTGTACAGCCGAGAATATTAAAAAGGGGTGGGTAGAGAAAATTTGAAAAAAGGGGTATTCGACAGAAACGCGTCCAAAATCATGGATATAGGACAATTGGATAAATAGTACAAATTGTTTGGATAGTAACGCTTCTTGGATTATTTTAAACAGTATGAAAATAGCAAACTCGGTACTAATTTAAGTTACATTTGCCCTTTACAAACAATTATTGCTAAGGTACCGTAGTACGACCCCGTACAAACTCTCCAACTTGGTACTACTTTCCCGCCAACAAATCTGGCCATTCCAGCACGCCGCGGACGCCGCGCCATGGCAGCTCTGCATCCCACATCGTTCATGCACCATGTTGAAACCATACGTTCTCAGCTGGGGCTTTCCTCCAACCTTCGTATAGGTCAAGTTATCTCGAAGGGACATCAACTCGTGGGATGGAGGCTTGACGGGAACCTCGTGGAAGCGGCTAGTCGTCTTTATCATGAACTGGCAGACCAATCTATGCCTACTTCTCCCGCCACGGTCAATGTTAGTCACACAACTCTTGGGTATAGGATGTCAGGCTGCCACAAGGGGGTACTGTAGACTTTCCTAATCGTGATGAAGTACCCCTCCTACGTATAGTATGTCAGGCTGCCAGGAGGGGGTACTGTAGTCTGTTTGGGGTATGACGACCACCCATGTGACAACCGATGTTCTCTGACAAAGGAGGGTGGGGGGGTGGTGGATTGAGGAGAGGTGGGGGTAATGGGGGGTAGTGAGAGTGAAGTGGAGGGGTAGTCGAATACAAGAATACTTTTTGTACCGTAATCCTAAAAAGGTTGTTAACAATTATTAATTGGTACCAGAGAGTACCCACCCCCTCTAGATGTCTTTGCCTTGTTTGGACCGGTTAAGGCAGAGGAGAATATGCTTTAAAATAGATAAGATTTTAATCTGTCACCCAAGATTTCGGGCGCGTTTCTGTCGAATACCCCGAAAATTTGGATAAAACTATTCATGTAGATGGATTCAAAATCACGAGGGTGTTAGCTATAGGTAAATCACATTGAAGAGAAGCGAGAAATAGTAAGAAATATTTGAAAGAGAACAAGTATGGGTGTTTAGGCTTTGAGGATGAATTGAGGTAGGTGGGGGTGACAAAGGAGGCGAAAGGTTTGAATAGGTGGTAGGGTGGTGTGGGTGATGGAGGGTTAAGACGGGGGGGTAGGGAACGTGGAGGTCATCAAAGGGCTAGAGACGGAAGGAAGTCTATGAAATGGGGGTGGGGGTAGTGAATGGATGGTAAGTGTCTGATCACCTCTATTCAGTATTGGGGCAGATGGAGGGGTACCTGACATAAATGAGGGGTTCGATTACTCCGGGGTTTGTAATGAAACGTTGAGGTTTAAAGGTCAGAATTGGAAGCAAGATATGAAGAAAAAGGCAGGCACAAGTAGAGTCGAAGAGAAGGAGTGGGGTGGTACATATCACCCACCATTGGATCAATCATGTGGTATTCTTGCTAGTGAAAAGAGGGGTACTAGAACAATAGACGCTGTACTCGCGAGTCCATGTGGGGTGGGTGTGGGGGACGCACGGGGGGGAGGCAGATGCGCGGGATATGCACGGGGGGTAGATATACTGACCAGGGGTGGTTTTGAGGGGTGAAAGTTGGGTGCCGAGAAATATATCGAAGATCACGTTACTCCGCGAAACGTTGTCTCTTCAGATGGTCAGAGGTCCATGACTCATCTGGCTCTTTTAGCCCAAACTACCCCACCAGGGGAAGGTAGCTCAAGCACCCCCTCTATGTGCTCCCGTTATGACTTCCATGTCCGGCGACCTTTCAGTGATTATGATCATGTACTGTGACTAAAAATAGCATCACTTTACTACAAGGGCCCCCTCTTGTCACATGACAATCGTGCGATTGGACCCCTTTGATTCCAACCCTCTATTTGAAAGAGTGGCTGGTCCTGTTGTTTACTCAAAGTTAAGTGAAAAATCAGTACGTGGACACAGGAGAGGTACTACTAGTCGTCAACGACTGCATTGGAAAGAGTTAGATTCACTCCAGGTAAAACCGAAGCGTTTCGATTATGACTCCGACACGGTCTTGGCTTCGTGACCGCTGACTCCACCCGTCCGGGTCTCTCCGATGCCGAGGCAGACCTGCGGTGACTTCGGGCCTTAACGGAACCCGGTAGGGCCCGGCTGTCCGAGAGCGAATTGAGTGAAGGGACTAGTGAAACCTCCGACTGGATTGCCATGCTTGGGGGGAGAGGGCGGGTCATGGCAGCGGCACTGCTACATGCGCTGCTCGCAACGGGAGAGGTAGGAAGAGACACGAGCTCTCGCTCTTGTCCAACGGCTCCTTCCCCAAACCTCCACCATATGATGAGCCAGCATGACGTCAGCAGCAACGAGACGCTGCGATACGTGATGCAGCTCAGAGGGGACAAGCATGTCAGGATCGCCGAGGGCCTCTACATGTGGGACTGGCGGTACATGAGCCCATGGCTTAGGAGACGACGAGATAAAGTGCGCGAGTTCTGTATGGAACCACATGAGGGAGGGCAAGTTCACCTGAAAGGCGATCAGGCGGTCCTTGATGGCCAGTGGGACTTTCACCCGCGGTGCTCGGGGTCCTTCACCGACCTTGTTTTCCGGTACAGCACCATCGTCGTGGATGGACGAGAACTTATGCTGCTCAATGGTGGGTCCTGGGTGGTGAGGATGTGCGAGCTGAAGGCCTCCGGCATGCAGGTCCTTCGTTGCCAGAGAGACAGCCGAGTGGACATGTCGAAGAGCGTGGTGGGAGGGATCACCTTCGACCCCTACGAGCCCGATGCCAATCAGGATTACCTCAGAGCTAGTAACGGGCTGGTGGCCATAGAAACGAGCAGAGCGTCTCTGCATTCTTGCGAGCTATCGATGACAGGCTTGCTGGATGGCAGTGCACTCAAGGCCTCTGGGAAGTCGAGCGTGAAAGCGAGTCAGTGCACCTTCATGCAGAATGTTGTGAGTGTGTTTGTAAGCCAAAACTGCTCCGTGCTGGTGGAGGACAGCGTCTTCATGCACAAGAGGTTGAGCCACCTCCTGGTTGGACCTCCTCTTCCCTCCAACGCCAGGCTGAGCTTCTTTCGCAACCGAGGGGTCGGAAGTCTGTGGGGGCTGAACGGGAGACCCAAGGTGTGGGAAGAGCGAGACAACTTCTTTCCGGAGCAGGAAGAGAAGTCAAACCTCGAGCTGCTACGAGAAAACTTTGCTTATGTCCCGCTGTACGAAAACAAAGGAATCGGAGAGAAACCTGATTGGCTGCTTGCAAGGGAAGGCGGGTACCTGATAGAGACCGGCGACCACATTGTCTATTGCCTGACATGCGGGAAAGACAACAATCTCAATCACTTCTTGACGTGTCAGCACTGCTATGATCCGCGACAGCAGTTCCAGCGCAAGTACGGCCTGGGAGATATCATGAATGTGACTGCTCTGTTCGACTCCTTGCAAGAAGAGAAACGAGAGAAACGAGAGTTCCGTCGAGACGAAGACATCGAGCGAGCCAGGCAAATGGCAGAGACAACTCGTCAATGGCCTTGGACGAGGCCCAAGGAGCTTCAGCAAGTGAAGGCAAGCAGCAAGCCCGTCGCTGACTTTCTCGCATCCACTCAACGTCTGCATACAGTTGAAGAACTGCGGACTAACTTCACTGAAGCTTACAAGGAAAAAGAAACCCTCAAGGCGATGTATCGCAGCAGGCGAGAGGAAGACGTCAGGGTCCTGCTGGTACAGGCGCAAGAGAAATATGCGCGAGCACGAGCAGCTTTCGTCAAGGCGCTGGATGAGCTGCCCAAGCAAGATCGCTCATGAGCTTTGCCGGGAGAGACGATGAAGCGAATGCGAGGCCATCGAGACTTGTGGGCAACAGAGAGAAGCTCTCTGATATCCCGCCTGAAGATGGTCAGAGAGGACAGGGAGGATGAGACCTTGGCTTGGGGCCTCTGCTGCTGTTTGAGGCGAAGTCAATGCGATCCAGTGATGATATCTTGTATTATTGAATGAATAGAAGGAAACTGATGCACAATGGCATGACTGGCAAGAGCTGGGAGATGACATGGGCTCTAAATTTTCTTCCTGGAATCTCGAAGTATCGACATGTGCCAACCTTGTCTGGAGCCGCAGAGGGTTCACCTTTTCTCAATCTTGTCTCGTCCTAGACGAGGTAGCCCACCTCTTGCACTATTTCAGTCTGCCTGCTTGCCCGAGCATGAGCAACCGCCTCCCTTGCAGCAGGAGGTGGCATTGCGTTGCCCAGCTCCTGCCCGCTCGGACTACAAGGCGGCCCCTCCTCTGCCTGAGACTTGTCATAACCCGACCTCCCTGCTGCTGCTACACTCGTCCTCGTGAATTGCTCGGGCCAAGGCACCGCGCTGCCGGACCTCCTACCTAGCGGAGTATATTACATCACATCAACCACATTAGAGCACATCAACCATATTAGAGCACATCAACCACATTAGAGCACATCAACCACATTAGAGCACATCAACCATATTAGAGCACATCAACCACATTACACCACATCAACCACATTAGAGCACATCAACCACATTACACCACATCAACCACATCAAGCACATTAGAGCACATCAACCACATTACACCACATCAACCACATTAGAGCACATCAACCACATTACACCACATCAACCACATTACACGCACATCAACCACATTAGAGCACATCAACCACATTACACCACATCAACCACATTAGAGCACATCAACCACATTAGAGCACATCAACCATATTAGAGCACATCAACCACATTAGAGCGACATCAACCACATTAGAGCACATCAACCATATTAGAGCACATCAACCACATTAGAGCACATCAACCACATTAGAGCACATCAACCACATTACACCACATCAACCACATTACACCACATCAACCACATTACACCACATCGACCACATTAGAGCACATCAACCATATTAGAGCACATCAACCATATTACACCACATCGACCACATTAGAGCACATCAACCACATTAGAGCACATCAACCATATTAGAGCACATCAACCACATTAGAGCACATCAACCATATAAGAGCACATCAACCATATAAGAGCACATCAACCATATAAGAGCACATCAACCATATTAGAGCACATCAACCATATTAGAGCACATCAACCACATTAGAGCACATCAACCACATTAGAGCACATCAACCATATAAGAGCACATCAACCATATAAGAGCACATCAACCATATAAGAGCACATCAACCATATTAGAGCACATCAACCATATAAGAGCACATCAACCATATAAGAGCACATCAACCATATTAGAGCACATCAACCATATTAGAGCACATCAACCACATTAGAGCACATGAAGGAGATGAGGAGGGTCGCTCGCCCGCTCTCCCCGAACCTTGTCTGTCGTTGAAGATCTGTATGGTTTGAAACGTCGACCGATCGGAGGGAACAAGTTGCATGTGAGGCTGCCACGGCTGCATCTGGATGGTAGAGTAGAAGTCGTTGGTGTGCCGCTGGCTCGCGCTCATGGTCTTGTAGACGGTGTTGCTGCTTCGGGTCGCGTCAGGCTCGGCAGAAGAAGAGGAGATCGACCTGGTCTCTTGGGGGCTCTGAAACAAGTTTGGCTGGTACTGGCATGCTAGTCAGTCTGCGGTACAAGAGCTCTCTTCTCCTACCGACATGTACTGCGTCCCTGCCTGCGTGTACATGGGCATGTAGCTGGCGCTGCGGGAGGCTGTGAGCGAAGGGGAGGAGGGGAGGAGGGGACCTGAGGTAGTAGGGGTGGGCATACGGCGAAGGCTGAGAGGTCATCATGTTGGGGTTGAGAGCGACCTGAGACCTGAGGGAGAAGCGATCGGGTCAGCAGAGAAGCGAAACAGCACAAGAGGACCAGGGGCTGAAGGGCGACGCCTGATACGCCATGGGATTCATCTGGACGGCAAGTTAGGGAGCCAAGGAGGAACAGAGAGCGGAGAGCAAAAGAAAATCAGAGATACAAGCGCTCTATGAGGTCAGTGAAGGAGATGTGGAGATACAAGCGCTCTATGACGTTAGTGTTGCATGCGCCATGCGGTGATTGGAAGCCTCATGCATGGAGAGCTCCATACATGAGATAAGACAAGGACGATGACAGAAGTTGAAGATAAGGACGGGGAAGGGAAGGGAAGCAAGGGGAGGCGGAGGGGGGGGAAGGCGAAGAGGAGCGAGGGAGGGAGGCGAGGGAGGGAGGGAAGCGATTAGGTCCAACGAACGGTAATTAGATTCTATTAGACTGAAATGGAGGGCGGGAAACATGTCGCAGAAGAATGAGGATGGTACGGCCCTACTCGCCTCCCTTGCCCCTCCTCTTCCACACCCTCCTCAAGCTTGTCTACCAGCACCCGAACTCACCCTCTTCTTCCTTACTTGCTCGTCCTCCCAGTCCTCCTGATCTCACGCTCATTCCTCTGCTGCTTTTCCTCGTCTTCCTCCTGCCCTCAACCTCTTCAAGTGTAGAGAGTAGGAAGAAAAGCCATGAGGAGAAGAGCGACGAATAATGAGAGGAGGAGAGCGAAAGGAGAATGTTGAGTGAGGAAAGACGTGAGGAGGGGCTTCTGAATGATACGACAGGAAAGAAAGAATTCCTCAAAGAGGATGTTTGACAGCAGGAACAGATCTTCGTCTTTGACAGCAGGAACAGATCTTCGTCTTTGACAGCAGGAACAGATCTTCGTCTTTGACAGCAGGAACAGATCTTCGTCTTTGACAGCAGGAACAGATCTTCGTCTTTGACAGCAGGAACAGATCTTCGTCTTTGACAGCAGGAACAGAGCTTCGTCTTTGACAGCAGGAACAGATCTTCGTCTTTGACAGCAGGAACAGATCTTCGTCTTTGACAGCAGGAACAGATCTTCGTCTTTGACAGCAGGAACAGATCTTCGTCTTTGACAGCAGGAACAGAGCTTCGTCTTTGACAGCAGGAACAGAGCTTCGTCTTTGACAGCAGGAACAGATCTTCGTCTTTGACAGCAGGAACAGATCTTCGTCTTTGACAGCAGGAACAGATCTTCGTCTTTGACAGCAGGAACAGATCTTCGTCTTTGACAGCAGGAACAGATCTTCGTCTTTGACAGCAGGAACAGATCTTCGTCATGTATTTCTGTCCCTGTTCATGTCACCTTCCTGAGCTTTGAGTGATATTGCCGTCTCAAGATTGAGTTTTAAAGACGTTTATCCCATGGATTCAAGACGTTGTCTATTGTCTCTTACGTTTGAAGAAATCTTTCTCGTGTGTCTTTTGTGCATACAACATGTGTGTGTGACTGCTAAAGTCTGTTCTGCCAACATGAACCCTCCTACCCGTTTTGAGGGTCAAAACTTCAGTCGCTCTCATCTCGCAACTCTCACGCTGATTCAAGCACTGCCTGTGCCTGAGTGCTTGGACGGCTGCAGCAACTGAAGTTGAGATGGCAGTCATTCGTGACTTCAATTCGGTCTCGCCCCATTCAAGTAGTCAGATATGCATGACGAGAGTCGATACTCCTCTCCTCACAATCAACTCACAGCTTTGACGCTGCTCTTCTGTTCAAATCTGCCCTCGTCCATGTCCTGCCTCCCCTCCCCTCCCCTCCCCTCCCTCCCCTCCCTCCCCTCCCCTCCCCTCCCTCCCCTCCCCTCCCTCCCCTCAATCTCTTTCGCTGCTTTACGCATTTTTGACTTGATTCCGACAGTCACCCTTCGCATCTTCACCCCACCCCACCCCACCTTCAACCTTCACTTGGGGAGAAAGTTGACAAACTTCTTAGAGGGTTGGGATACTTTCTGTACTCTTCTGTATCATCCAGAGGTCAGCAAAGTTATAAGTCGAGCATTAAGATATATTGCGACATCACTGAGGTAGGCCACTGAGATGGGCGGGGGGGGATGGAGGGATACAGAAACCAGGGGTTGTGGTTTTGTCCTCAGCTTTGCGTTGCTTGCAAGACATGGGGTGGGGTGGCACTGGGTAGCGGAGGACAAAATGTCGAGCACAAGCTTGGGCAGCGCGGGAAGCGGCGGCGGCGGAAGAGGAGGAGGAGGCAGCGGCAGCGGCAGTCATGGAGGAGGAGGAGGAGGAGGGGGGAGTCACGGGGGGACGAGTGGAAGGGGGGTGAACTCTGAATCATTTGAAAAGGGACGAGTGATCCTCAAGAAGGGTTCTTTCATCGTCATCGAAGATGAAACCGAGACCAAGATCTTGGAAGAAACTGATGACGCTACAGAAAGCAACAAAAAGCCAATCAGTCGCTCCGAGGCTTTACTTTGCTGTGTTAGAGAATTCTTCGGAACCCCTGACGCTACTTACGTATCAGAAGGCACGGGCACAAGGGCTTGGCTTGCCCCCATCAGTCCATCCTCGCGCTTCACTCAGGTGGAGGGAGTGCATACCTAGACGTGTAGCCGATGTTGCTGCCTGCAGGTGTGGAACTTCGTGTCGGGTCTCCTCGTGGTACATGCCGACCTTATCAAGGGATTCGCTGACTTCCCCGAAGCTTTACACTTGCGCGGTCACGCCGCTCCTCATCGCCTTCTACTCAGAGAAAGAAGTGAGAAACCCTCCTCCTCTCGCCTCTGCTCAAACTTAACCCTGACACATCCCTCCTCTCTGTCGTTCATTCGTCCCGCCTCCCGATGCTCCTGTTTAAACGCTGAGATTTGAGGTTTGCTTATCTTAGGGATACTGTCGGCAGGCGCCAACCATCAAGTTTGATCTCTGTGATACCTTCGATCTTCTAACTGATTGTGTTTGATGCGCTCCTTGACTTGTTGCATGATTGCTTCTTCGCATCTTGACTTGCATTTGACCTCCTGTTGCAGTCGTTGATGTTTTCTTTGTGCTGGAAGTTCTGATTCACGGCCTGACCGGTGAGGAAGAGAGGAGAGAGAGAAGAGAGAAGAGGGAGGAAGAGGAGAGGGGAGAAGAGAGAAGAGGGGAGAAGAGAGAAGAGGGAGGAAGAGGAGAGGGAGTAGGGACCGGACGTGAGGCATCAGGCAGGGGCGGACGTGCATGGCGAGATAGTACACGAGCTTTCAATCTCTCTCAGAGTCTGGGCGCGGCATGAACTCGCTGTGGACTTTCTGGCGTCCGTTCCTATGGCTTGGATCGAATTCTTTGCTGTGCCGAGTGAGTAAAAGGTGGTTGGTGTGGAGGAGCAGGTGCAGGTGCAGGAGCGGTGGCAGGTGGAGCAGGAGGATGTGAAGTAGGATTAGATGTGATCAGTGGAAGCAGTGAGCAAGGAACGAGGCTGTGGAGAGCAAGGGAATCTGAATGGAACTTGTTTTCTTTCGTGTGGAGGAAGAGAAGGAGAGTGGATCTTTCTTAACGGGAACAGAGGGAAGAGGATGGATGGAAGTTGCTATGAGGATGGTAACTCGTTCTTGCAGACGTTTCTTGCGAGGAGCTTTCTAGCTCTTCGCATCGCAAAGTTTATCGTTATCTGAGGACGATGCGAATGATCCGGTTGCTTCGTCTCTTCAAAGTCCTCAAGATCTTCGACGTCCTTCGCGACATTCTCCGCGTGCGCCCTGCGATGATTCGGTTACTCAAGACCGGCTTCATCGTCTTCTATGGGGCTCACCTGGGAGGATGCTTCTTCTGGCTGATCAAGGTCTCTCTCCTTTCTCTCTTCCTCTGCCTCAGACCTGCTGCAGCTCGACAACGCTTCTCCTGACGCCCTCCAAGAGTTTCGCGATCATAACAATTTTGCAACGCCGATCTGGTCGCCATACCTGGTGAGGACGACATGTAGGAAGGAGGAGGAGAAGGAGGAGGAGAAGGGGACAGCGAGTATTAGTGTGAATGGGACATAACGGAGGAGGGGGAAGAGAAGGTGAGGGGGGGGGAGGAGGAGGAACTGACGCCATGACAGACTTCTGTCTACTTCATGATGGCAACATTGACGACTGTAGGATATGGCGACATCGGGGCTACCAACGACAATGTGAGTCTCCACTAGTGCTACTCGATCCCTTCACCTGTTATCTTCTCTTACTGGTTACATCCTTCCATCCTTTCTCGTTCTTCTCCTCCCTTTCTCTCGCCTCAACATCTCTCTACCTCAATCATTCTCACTCACTACAGGAGCGACTCTATGTCATCTTCATGATGCTCTTGGGAGCTTCCTTCTTTGCCATCTTGATCTCCAACATGTCTGGTGTGTCTCTCAATGTCCTCCTGCCCTTCTTCTCCTGTCCCGCTAACTTGTGCCTGCAGTTCTCGCAGCCAACTTGATGACGAGGTCTCCATCTGCACGTGAATGTTGAAACCTTGATTTGCTCTGTTTTTTTCTGTTGTTGGTTCTGCATGCTGCCCCCGCAGCTGCTTCGCAGCCGTTTCGTGTGCATCATGTTGTTCCTGTTGAGTTCGCTGTTCTTGTCGCTTGTGTTGGTCGGACGAGGACGATGATGAAGGAGGAGATGAGTGCGGGGCAGGGAGAAGGTTGCGCAAGAGACGATGGAGACTCTTATAGACTTCATGCGAGAGCATGGCATCTCCCGCAAGCTGGAGCATCGCGTCCAGAGCTTTTTCCACTTCAAGACTCGGTGATGGAATGGAGGAGAGGGAAGAATAATGGGGAGAAGAGGAGAGGAGAAAGAGGGAGGAAGGAGCCAGGGAGAACCTGACGTTGCTCCTTGTAGGAAAATGAAATCATCAATGGCTCTAGATGATGCCGCAAGGTCTCAACTCCTGCGAGAGCTACCGGACAACCTCGCCATGTAGAAACCATCCGCTGCTTCTCTTCCCCTCCTCCTTCTCTTCTCTTCCTCCTCCTCTTCCTCCTCTCTCTGCCCATTTTCCTGCTTCTCCTTCTCTCCTCTTCCTCACTCCTCTTGGTTTTCTTTTTGCACTGCTTCACTTCCCGCCCTTGTTGACTCTCTCTGGCTTCGCTGTCGGCAGGCAGATCAAGTTGGCCCTCAACCGCAAGATGCTCGGCTGCATCCACATCTTCGACAAGCTCAGCGACTCCTTCATGGGCCTCGCCATGAGCCGCCTGGAGGTCGCAAGAGAAGGCGCGAGAGAGAGCAATGGGGGGTAGGGGGAGGAAGGAAGTGCAAGGAGAGATGAGGAGGAGGGGAAGTAATGCGCTTGCAGTTGGTGCTGAAGCTGCCAAAAGAAGCGATCTTCAACGCAGGGGAGGAGGCAAACGAGATGTTCATCGTGGTGTCAGGTAGCGCGTGCGCGAATGCTCTTGCTCTCTAAGCGTCAGATGCGCAGGCGAAGTCGCCGAGTTGACGCCCAACTTCATCTCGACGCGGCAAGTCTTCGACACCTACCTCAAGGTGAGGGAGGAGAGACGGGAGGGGAGAGAGACAGAGAGAGACAGAGAGAGAGGAGTTGACAGGCAGTGGAAGGGGCAATTGTTTGGGGAAGTTTCCTTCGTCTATTCGTCGACAAGGTGAAATGGTGAGGGGAAGACGTGGGGGAGTGAATCTTGTCAAGGCCGATGAGCACAAGGGCGAAGGAGTTTGTGGAGCTCTACAGTCTGAGCTACATCAACCTTGACTTCCTAATGACCAAGAGCCGCCTCTTCTCCTCCAGGATTCATGCCTCTGCTGGTCTCACCCCGCTCCCTCTCTCTCTCTCTCTCTCTCTCTCTCTCTCTCTCTCTCTCTCTCTTTTTATATTTTTTTTCTTTTATGGGAA
>NW_005434626.1:109644-121929 GCF_000315625.1 Guillardia theta CCMP2712
TCTCTCTCTCTCTCTCTCTCTCTCTCTCTCTCTCTCACTCTCTCTCTCTCACACTCTCTCTCTCTCTCTTCTCTCTCTCTCTCTCTCTCTCTCTCTATCTCTCTCGCTGGGCGCTCTCTCTCTCTCTCTCTCTCTCTCTCTCTCTCTCTCTCTCTCTCTCTCTCTCTCTCTCTCTCTCTCTCTCTCTCTCTCTCTCTCTCTCTCTCTCTCTCTCTCTCTCTCTCGCCTCCCAATCTCGCCTCCCAATCTCGCCTCCCTCGTCTCTGCTCATGGTTCCCTTGCGTCAGCCGCCAGGCGCACCAAGTACGACGGTGTGATCGAGCTGGACGGGCATCGCTGGGCTCTCGTCAACCTCGAGGCTCCGATACACAAGTGAGAGAGGGAGGCAGACGTGAAGGGGAAGAGAGAGCGGGAGGGGGCGGGGGCGGGGGGTGAAGGAGGAAATGGAGAAGGAGGGGGAAGGGAGAGGGGAGAAGCTGCCAATGAGCCAAGGAAGGGGAGGATGATGGCTCCTGCAGATGGACTCGGCTCGTTAAGATGCTCCTGGTGTCTGTCAAGAAATCTCAAGTGGTAAACCTCCCTCCTCCTTCCCTGCGGCTCCTCCAATTGTTCACCCCACCATTCCATGGTTGTATCTCATCCCTTGTCTCACTTCCCTGCAGGCTGTCCTGACCGAGCGACTGCAAGGCTTCGTCCTCGCGCGGTCGATGTCGCATCCCACACAGGAACCAGTGGGGTATGTCGGGGAGAGGGAGGAGGGAGAGAGGAGGAGGAGGATAGGCTGACCGGAGGGACAGAACGGACGCGAGCATTGGATTCTTCATTGGCAGCAGCGGCGACTCAAGCTCAGGAGCGGAGGATCAGCAGCAGACTAATGGTCGCAAGGACAGCTTAGCGTCTGAAATCGAGGAGGAAGACTTCCACAACCTGCTGGCTCCTTGCACGCACCTGGGAGGAGTGGGAGGGAGGGGGATGAGCTGGACGGAGGTGCAGCGATGGATGGGAGAAGCGGCGGCAGAGGAAGTGCTGGAGAGAACGACAGACCTCGAGGACACCATCTGCGAGCTTGGTGAGTGAATGGGGGAGGAGGGGGGCAGGCGGGTGAGGGAGGTAGGGAGATGTTGGCTGAGGAAAAGCAGCGAGAGAAGACGAGGAGTGAGGTGGATGGATGGCAGGAGGACGGAGCAAGAGACTCAGCGAGCATGTGGATGCAGCAGGAGAGGAGAAGCTCGAGCTCGTCCGCTTACACGCCAGGATGGAGCTGCAAGTCCAGCTGCTACAGCGATCAGCGAAGAAACTAAAGGCTGTTTTCAACGCGCGGCCGGTGAGATGGAGGAGAGGAGAGGAGGAGTGAGCTATGCGCAAGGAAAAGAGTTGTGGAAGTTAGGAGCAAGAGAAGGATGATAGAGCAGAAGCAGATTGATGGAAAGAAGTCAGAGCGAGGAGGAGACGTGACTGGCTTGCAGGAGAAGATGGAAGAGGAGAGTGAGAATACGGCTCCCTCCTCCTCTGACAAGACTCTTCAAGCCTACTTGACGTCAGTGAGATCTGAGATGGCAACGCAGCCTGACTAGGATGACAGGAAGAACGGAGATCTCATCTCCTACATCTAAACCTTCTGCCATTCCCTCTCCCTCTTTTCTCGTCCTACTCTACTCCCCTTCTCGTTCTCCCTTCCATCCTCCCTCTCCCTCTTATCCCACACTCCTCCCTTTCCCTCCACTCGTTGAAATGTTCAGGTCTTATTCAATAAACGTGTCGCATCCGACCCCTTCTCCTCTCTCGTCATGCCCTTTACGGCCGCCAGCATCATCCCTAGCAGAGCGGCGCCAACGAGGGTGCGACGCAGGAGCAAGGAGGCGGAGGCGGAGGAGGAGGAAAGAGAGAAGAGAAACTCGTCGAAGCTGCGGGGCGTCAGGCAATCAAGAAACGCTACAAGGAGATCAGGCTGACCGGAGGAAGGAGTAAGGCTCACAGTCCAGCAGCTCTCCAGCAGACGAAATGTCGAGGTGAATTTCATCGATCAAACTCTCTGCATCTGAAGTCAGGCAGGACAACATGGACCTCCTCTCTCCCTCCCCCTCTCCTACCAAGTGACTCGAACTTTGCTTCTGCCCGCAGGTGACCTACGATGACGATCTTGATGGAAGAGCCGTAGAAGTCGTCAGGGAAGGAGTGGAGGAGGTGGGGCTCCACCGTCATGCTCGTGTTTGCGAATTGCGGGTTCCCTGCCAAGAGTAAGCAGAGAGGAGATGAAAGAGGGAGAGGGGAGATCAGAGGAGATCAGAGGAGATCAGAGGAGGAGGGGCTACATCCAACCGACGTCACCATCTTGTAAGGACCAACGCCGTCAACCGTCGCCCATCCGAAGTAAATGCCTGTTTCAAAGGAGCGAGGCAGTTGCTTCAGCGCGTCGTGCGGCAGGTTGGCTGCCATGGCGTCAGGATGGAGGAGGAGAGTAGAAGCGAACCTGTGGGGATGCCGAGCACTTTGCTTCCTCTCCCAAACCCTTTCACTACTTCTCCGCTCATCCTCACCGGAGCTTCCAGCGCCCTGGGCTCTCGCATCTATCGAGCATCGCGGTGAGGCCAATGGAGTGATGAGAGACGAGGAGGAACGAAACCAAGATAGGAGGCGAGAAAGTGAAGAATCAAGGGATTCATGGAGGGCGGGACCTACAGACGGGCAGGGGGGAAGGAAACCGAAGGAAACCGAAGGGATTGTGGGGGAGGAGGACATGGGAGGAGGATCGAGCAACTCTACCGCAACCGCCGGCATGGCGAAGCAGGGCAGGGATGAGGCGCTCAGAGCAGCCCGCCTCAGTACAATCCGAAGCCCTGACTACCTGCTGACTACCCGGGGGCCCCCGGGCCCCGGCCACACCGTCACCGTGACTGGCACGGTGTGACACACTGGCACCACCCCAACTTCCCCCTAGCTGCCATGTCAGCCGGCCAGCGCCCGGCCGCCCCGGCTGCCGGGTGCGTGACGGCCCGGTGTCAGTCATGGCCCAGTGGCGGGCTCAGCCCCCGGACACGCCCGGCCGACTCTGTTACCGTACTCGTCGCCGTAGTACCGTACTTACCGTACCAGTACGCCGGCTACCGTTACTCGTACTACGGTACGTACTACGGTACTACCGGCGGTACTCAGTATTACTCGTAGGCTACGGTACTCAGTGACTGCTGCTCGTACGCCTGCCCCTGTACTATGATGGTACTCATCACGTGATTCGTAGCACGGTACCGGTACTGTTCATGGTTACTCGTACGGCTACTACCGGGTACTATTTTTCACTGTGACTGTGCATGTTTGCATTCCACATCATCATTCTCATACTCGCATGTGTCGCCCGTAGTAGTCGCTCGGACGGGTCTTGCACCCGTACGTCTGGCTCCTGCCCTTCCGTGTCAGTGGGATGCCACTGTCAAGACCAAACTGAGCTACATGGTTCGCTTCTCAGCCCATGCAACATCTACGTGAGGAGCATCGTGACCCGCAGATGCACGGAAGGCGTCCTGAGCGAGAGGGACTCTTGCTCGCCCTCCAACTCTACATCATCCCCGAGTCAACATCCACGCCTGGCATGTTCATGTTGAGGAGGAGGATGCGGCACTGACCTCCCGTGCTGAGAGCGGGCGCTCATGCAGCCGTCGATGCTTTCAAGGCTCGACTTTAGATCCTTGTGATGGCGCGTTCGAGCTCGCTGCTTCCATGCGTAGTCAGCAGCTAGAAGACAGGAGGAAGATGAGGGTGACCTGACTGGCATTAGCTGAGAGGTCAAGGAAAGATTCTCTGCAGACGATTGTCACAGAACTTTAGGCACACAAAGAGCTGCTCGTCTTCCTGTTTGACTGGCTGGGATAGTGCTTGCGAGCATGACGCGAACCGCTGGCCTCCTGTTCAGGGTTGTTATCAATGATTGCAGGGCTGCATCCCCTCCAGCAGCTCTCGCCGATGCCTCTGACCGTGGAGCTGTTGACGAGGTCTGAGTTCGAGGCGATGTTGGCTGTGTTGCACAGTCTTCCTTGGCAGTCGATCTTCCTCAGGCTGCGCGTGCCCTCTCCCTGTGCTGACAGCAGCTGTCTGCCCATGACGGGCTGTAGTTGCGTGAGGGAGGTGAAGAGGACAAGAGCGAAAACCTTGATGACGGCGAAGCGGCTGCAGGAGAGAGGCGCCACTCTACTCGAGCTGACGAGACATGAATGCACCTCCAGCAACCTGACATGGCGTTACCTCCCAGCTGGTGGCTCGCGGGCCTCGTTGATCTTCGTTGCAGCTTGTCGCTCCGCCGCCTTCACAGCCGCCTGCACACGCAGATCAAGAAACTAGGGTACATCCGTCCCTCAATGATGCTGGAGCTAGGTGAAGAAACTAGGTACATCCGTCCCTCAATGATGCTGGTGCTAGGCGAAGAAACTAGGTACACTTGTCCCTCAATGATGCTGGTGCTAGGTGAAGAAACTAGGTACACTTGACCCTCAATGATGCTGGAAGAATCCATGCACATCACCTTGGCTGTCGCTTCGATCCAGCTCGCCATGCGAGCGATTCAGTGAAGACCGTTAAAACACAGACAAGTGGGTCAATCTTTCAAACTTCCTTTCAAATTTTCAAAAATGAAGAAACCAAAATAAAATATGATTGACAAACCTAGTCAACTTATCACAGCAACTCAAAGCATCACAGAGCAAAGTAGTGCTTCCGAATCTCCTCCTCCTCCTCCTCCTCCTCCTCCTCCTCCTCCTCCTCCTCTGACTTTGTCGAGGAGCCTGAGGAGCCTGAAGCTTCGATCGATTTTTCGGACTCTTTGACGGTGGGCCTGCCCAGGCGGCTGATGACCGTTGCGGAGCTGGAGAGCAGGAAGGAATCGTATTGAGCAGGAGTGGGCAGCAAGGGAAGATATGGTCTTGTCTTACAGCCACGAGGGCAGCAAGAGAAGCTATGGTCTTGTCTTACAGCCACGAGGGCAGCAAGGGCTCTAACGGCAGCACGATTGGATGAACCTCGAGGAGGAGCAGGCAGCAGATCTAAGAAGATGAACGAGGGATGCTCACTCGTGCAAGAGGCAAGCCTCACCACCCCTGGTGGTTCCCCTCGACTATAAAAGAATCGTCAACAACTGCCGAATCGATAGTGTTTGTGTTATAACCTTCACATCTCTACTCTTCACCTCTACGTGATCCAGCCGAGGTGCCTTGAGCATGCGCTGTAGACGTCTGCAACCCAAAAAGCGTCGGGGGGTGACACGATTTGGTAGCGTTAAATGGTAGCGTTAAACCCTAAACCAGGTGTAGTGCTTTGTGAAGTTTCCTTCTGTTCCCCTCTCCCATTTGTTTTACTTTCTTGCTTCTGGATTACTGTATGTCGTAGCCTCCGGAGAGCTCGAGCGGCGTGGGCCTACTGGGGTACACTTGAGTCAGATACCTCGCGACAAAGAAACAGTTCAAGTGTCTCATCAGAGTCCCAGGCAACACCCGAAGGTGAGGTTGACCATCATGCCATGCTTTTATCAGGAGCAGCTTGCCATTCACCGTCCGAACCTAGAAGTCTACCTACACCTTAACCACCTTGCTTGGCTGCCGTACCTTCTTTGATCATTAGCTTACTGGACTCTACTACCTTGCTTGATTAGCTTGCTTGGTCAGCTGAGCCGCAAAGCGCTGATACAGGTCAACAGTCATGGTTGAGATGATCCACTGAGCCATTCTTCATTGATTGCTGCTGCATTCCTCTTCATGGCATATCGTTCACTGATCCATCTATTCCCGTATCGTGAGACAAGTCAAGGCCGCGCCAAGGCCCTACTACCTCTGGTGGCCCTCCTCCCTCCTCCTGCCCTCCCTTCCCCATCCAGGCCCTAGGCCTGCATCCAGGCGTCATCCAGCAAGGGCTCCCAGGGCCCCAACCAGCAGCCAACCCATGCTCGATGGTCTTCCCTAGGCTCCGTCCTCGATGTTCTCGTGCTCTAGCTTGCACGTGCTCCTTGTCTTTCCTTCCTCTGACTTGCTCCTTGTTCTCGTTTCTAGTTTTTTTCCCACGCCCGTATCCTTTGCTCCTGCTTGTTTCTTGCGCCGTATATGTTCGATCAACCTCCTCCCAACTGTTGATCTATTTCTCGTTCCTCTCTCCTCTCCATCTCTTTCAATCTCTCTTCTCTGCTTTCCTTTACCATCTCCTCTCTTTGCTGCTCCGTCCCTCCTTGCTCTTGTTTTCTTCAAGCCCGCGGTCCGCTGTCTTGTACAGCTCCGTCTCAAAGAATAAAAAACCGTACAAATCATAATGACAGACATAGATTCAGAGGAATGGAGGTTGAGAGAGCGAGCGAGTTTGTTTGACCTCTGCAGGCAGATGCTTCTCTTCCGCCTCTCGTTATGCTTGATGATGCTAGCAACTCGAGCAACTTCCCATCTGCTCGGAGACACGTGCACTGTGAGGCTTCACCTCTCTCGTTTCTCATCCCTTCTGTCTTTTCCTCTCTCTTTGCATCTCACTTAGATTCAGATTGCTGGCAACGGAGCCACTGGTTATGCCGATGGAGCTGCAGGGGCTGCGAGTTTTTCGGGGCCCTCAGGCATCTCAACGTGGGCCAACGGTAGGGGTGAGGCCGAAGCCCCACGCCTGAGAGAGCAGCAGGGAACTCCATCCTTGTGGTCGACACTGGAAACAACGTGGTCAGGCTGCTCGCCAGCGCACAGGTGAATCAGGCGAGCCGCTGCCGAACCTCTGAAACCTGCTGGGAGGTCTCGACGATCGCCGGGAACGGGAGGCAGGGCGTCGCAGACGGTCAGGCGACATCGGCTGAGTTCAAGTCACCTCAGTGAGTGCCTTGTGCCTTGC
Organism: Guillardia theta CCMP2712; assembly: GCF_000315625.1. Classification (NCBI taxonomy): domain Eukaryota; class Cryptophyceae; order Pyrenomonadales; family Geminigeraceae; genus Guillardia; species Guillardia theta. The sequence goes on from NW_005434626.1 coordinate 116,485, forward strand.
TCATGCTGCTTGCACAGCTCTCCCAGCGACGTGGCCACCAAGACTGATTTCAACACGGGCATGGTGACGGCGCTGGTAAGCGACACCAACAACAAGAAGATCAGGTTCCTCTACGTGGGTCAAGAACAGGTCGGGAGGTCTGCCAAGCTTGAGCCCTCCTCTGATGTCCCTGACTGTGTTGGTCATCAAGCTTTGTCCAGACTTCCATGCAACAGCCGTCAGGTGGTTTGTGTCTTGTTATCCCATCGTGACAGACCTCGCATCTCTCAGCTCTTGCGCTGGCCCCGAACCAGGCGACTCTCATCGTTTCTGACCTTGAGCTCCATCAACTCCTGACCTTCAACATGGCTGATGGCAAGACTTCGAAGTTCGTGGGAAACGGACAACGAGGATATCAAGACGGCGCAACAGCATCGTTCAACGGCCCGAGAGGACTGACTTTCTCGCCCGATGGAACCTACGTATGCTCTCCTGCTCTCACGCCCATGACCAGCACCTGCTGCAGATTCTTGTGGCTGACACAGGCAACCATGTCGTGAGGAAAATTGACGTGGGCTCAGCCATGACCTCCACCCTCGCTGGGGCAGCGGGGATGGCGGGATACCAGGACGGGATGGGAGTGGATGCGAGGTGAGAGGGAAAGGAGGGAGGAGGAAGTTGACGCGCGCAGGTTTCAATCTCCCTACGGCATCACCATCGACTCTGTCGGGCAGTTCGCGTATGTCTCAGAGACCGACGGGAACAGGATCAGGTGCCTGTGACAGGCGGGGGCCTTGAAGCCTCTGACGCCTGCCAAGGATGATCGACCTTGCAACAAACGTCGTGTCCTCCATCAGCGGAAGCAGCCTCGGCCTTGCAGGCTCCCAAGACGGAGAAGGATACACAGCGCGATTCAGCGGTGGAAGCGTCATGACGACGTGACAATCAGCTGAGGAGGATGTGACTGGGGAGCTGCAGGTCCCAAGGGGGTGACGCTCATGAACGATCAAGTGCTGCTGGTGTCAGACTCGAACAACAACCGAATCCGAGCGGTTGCGACCAAGGTGATAAAAGCTCAAGCGATCCGAGCTGACTTCTCTCATATGGTGCCAACAGGATAACATAAAGATCGATCTTTGTGTATCATCGACTACCACTCAGAATGCGTATGCTTGAGTCCCATCCTCTCTTTTTGTCTCCTAACTCAACCGAATAGGACCGCGACTGCCAACGAGTTGAACCTTGATGCTCGCGTAAGTGTAACAAGCCTCCTGAGTATGATTCTGCTTCTTGCGTGGACGTGTTAGATTTAGATAGATTTACAAACATGCTGCCAGAAACAACTGATGCTCGCCTGATAGTAGAAGCTACTTTCCCCATATCAAATGAGCTTCTTCACCTAAGTTCACCTCTTCTCACTCTCCGAGTCAGTCAAGTGACATCGGTCAAGGACACTCGAGAACAGCTAAGCGCCTTCAGGCGGCCCGAGACCGACCGTAGGCTGAAGGAGACATGGTGAGGAAAACACGCACACAATTCGCAACGACAAGAGCTGCGCAAACACACAACTTCCCTTGGCACAGTACCGTCATCAGCGCAGCCCTGCATCAGTCTGTCCGCTGCCCTACCAGGTGGACATGTCCGTTCTCCGGCGCCGGGAGGTTGGCAGAGCTACCAATTGCCGCCCGCTTTGTGGCGGCAGCGGACGTCTCGACTGACAGTGGTCAGTCGGCTGCCTCCGGGTATCGCGTCTAAGGGATTTATTCCTCCTGCATGTTGTTGCTTGATTGCTTGTCCCTTCGGCTGCTTGTCTGCACGGCTTCGCGCTTGGGCTGGCGGTGCCGCGTCTGGGTGCCAGCAGTGCTGGTTCTTTTCGGGCTTGTGTTTTGTGTGTGATTGTGCAGCTTCTCGCTGTGCGCTGTGTGCCAGGAGGTTTAGCTTGATCCTGCTTTGTTTTGCTTGAGGCACTTTTTACCTTCTGCCAGTAAATCCAATACCGATGGGGGAAACACGTCGAGTGGCGCCGACGATCGGCGCGGAGCTGGCGAAGCGTCTCCGTCCCTCACTGTGACGTCGGGTGCCTCCATTCGTCACTTTGACCTCTCTGTCCACCTGGCGCTTGAGAAATACCACCGCTGGCCTTCCTCGCAGTACCTCGCCGCGCATCCCGACCTGCTAGAGTTTGCGAGGTTCAAGCGGGAGCTTCCGCATAGTCGGGGAGGGGACGAGTTCACGCCCTCTGAGGGTCTACACCCCGCTGTTTACTATACGGCTATCGCTCGCTTCCTCGCTTGGTACTCTGACCAGCCGATGTCACGGACGCTGCTCTCTCCTCATAGCCTGGACGTTCACTGCTCGAGATCTCTCCGTGCCCAGAAGCATCCTCTGGCGACCTTCTTCGTTGAGGCGCACGACTTCGTTCATAATGCTGGAGCGATCCTCTACCGTCGTGTCAAGGCTCCTGCACCAGCTGCAGATGGCGCGGCGATCCCACCTGCCCCGGCTGCTGTGCCTGATGACGCAGGACGCCCCCCGGCATCTGTACTCGTCTCATGAGCACTTCATTCCTCCGCCTGCGCAGCGAAATGTGACCCCTCTTGTCATGCGCGTCTTCCCTCGCCATGTGCATGCTCGCGCTGCGCTGACCGATCAGCAGCGTCTCGGATATCCTCACCTTGCACAGCCGCAGGACACACTCGCTCAAGTCGCAGGATAGGGTCTTGCAGTCTACCATCTTCGCTCATTTTCCTGAGCGAGACCTGAGCCACTCTCCGATGCGAGTCTCGAGCTACTACCCCCTCAAGGCCTTCCCGCACCGCTATGCTCAGATGCTCGACTGCTATCTCCATGGCATGCCGATCTGCCAGTGTCCGACGGAATGTGATGGATGTCAGCGCGAGCTCGATCCCTCCGTTGCTGCACATCATCTCCAGACCTGCAAACGCCGATCCTCCAAGCTTCCCACGGCGCATGTCTACCTTCTGCCAGTAAATCCATTATCTTACAACCTTACTCGTACGATTCGGTCGATGCTGAACGAAGCTGGTCTTCAGAGCGTCATCGATACAGTGGGGGATCCTCGCTCTCGACGGCAGGTACCCTCCCATCCTCATGGCCGCAAGATGAAGGGCGATATCCACATCCCTGGAATCCGCGATCGAGGGTCCGAGCAGTACGAGGGCTTGATGGCGGACGTGACGTTGGTCCACTGTGACCCTTACATTGGAAGCTCTGCCGACCTGACCAAGTGGGGGGAGGTCAACCTCGACGCCCTCCATGTTGCAGCGTCTGAGAAGATTCGCAAACATCGCGCTGCATATGCTATGACTACTCCTCCTCGAGCGTTCATCCCTCTTGCCATCTCGACGGACGGTACCCTGCATCCTGACACCCTCCGCTTCATCTGGTATCTCGCGGACATCATTGCTCAGCGCTCAATGCCTCTTGAGGATGCGGCGTTTGGTCGGCACTTCGTGCCTGATGACGGACCTGCTGCTGAGGTCTTGGCTCGCAAACGCGCCGCCACCTATCAGCGCCTCACCATGCAGCTGACGCTGGAGGCGCTCTTGTCTGGTGCGAGGCGCATGACGCCCTTGCGGTCACGCCGGTCCTTGGGCATTGCCGCGGCGTGCGGCCGCCGTCACGGGCGGCTACCGCTGACTCGGCTACCGCTGACTCGGAGGCTAGCGAGGAGGACTACCTCGAGCGGTACCGTGTTCCTGTGTCCAGCCTCCCTCCGTCCGCTGCCCCAGGCGGACCCCCGGGCAACGCCGGCTCCTTGTCGGCGGCTGCCCTTTCTCCTTCCGCGGCCGCCCGCTTTGTGCCGGCAGCGGACGTCTCGACTGACAGTGGTCAGTCGGCTGCCTCCGGGTATCGCGTGAAGGTAAAAAGTGCCTCAAGCAAAACAAAGCAGGATCAAGCTAAACCTCCTGGCACACAGCGCACAGCGAGGAGCGGCACAATCACACACAAAACACAAGCCCGAAAAGAACCAGCACTGCTGGCACCCAGACGCGGCATCGCCAGCCCAAGCGCGAAGCCGCGCAGACAAGCAGCCGAAGGGCCAAGCAATCCAGCAACAAGCAGCAGGAGCATGCAGGAGGAATAAATCCCTTACACGCGATACCCGGAGGCAGCCGACTGACCACTGTCAGTCGAGACGTCCGCTGCCGGCACAAAGCGGGCGGCCGCGGACGGAGAAAGGGCAGCCGCCGACAAGGAGCCGGCGTTGCCCGGGGGTCCGCCTGGGGCAGCGGACGGAGGGAGGCTGGACACAGGAACACGGTACCGCTCGAGGTAGTCCTCCTCGCTAGCCTCCTCGTCAGCGGTAGCCGAGTCAGCGGTAGCCGCCCGTGACGGCGGCGACGCCGCGGCAATGCCCAAGGACCGGCGTGACCCGACCGATGCCGGGAGGAAGCAGGCGAGCTCGGACCAGCAGCAAGCACCCCAGTGGTGTCGAGCTCTCCGGAGGCACCCGGCGACGTCAGTGAGGGACGGAGACGCCTCGCCAGATCCGCGCCGATCGTCGGCGCCACTCGACGTGTTTCCCCCATCGGAGTCGGAGACCTCCGGCGAAGACTCCCCCTCGGGCGACTCGACAAAGTCCGAGGAGGAGCTGTCCTGTGGCTCGAGAAGTGCTTGCGCCCGCAAGGGCGTCATGCGCCTGGCACCAGACAAGAGCGCCTCCAGCGTCAGCTGCATGGTGAGGCGCTGATAGGTGGCGGCGCGTTTGCGAGCCAAGACCTCAGCAGCAGGTCCGTCATCAGGCACGAAGTGCCGACCAAACGCCGCATCCTCAAGAGGCATTGAGCGCTGAGCAATGATGTCCGCGAGATACCAGATGAAGCGGAGGGTGTCAGGATGCAGGGTACCGTCCGTCGAGATGGCAAGAGGGATGAACGCTCGAGGAGGAGTAGTCATGGCATATGCAGCGCGATGTTTGCGAATCTTCTCAGACGCTGCAACATGGAGGGCGTCGAGGTTGACCTCCCCCCACTTGGTCAGGTCGGCAGAGCTTCCAATGTAAGGGTCACAGTGGACCAACGTCACGTCCGCCATCAAGCCCTCGTACTGCTCGGACCCTCGATCGCGGATTCCAGGGATGTGGATATCGCCCTTCATCTTGCGGCCATGAGGATGGGAGGGTACCTGCCGTCGAGAACGAGGATCCCCCACTGTATCGATGACGCTCTGAAGACCAGCTTCGTTCAGCATCGACCGAATCGTACGAGTAAGGTTGTCATGCGCCGTGGGAAGCTTGGAGGATCGGCGTTTGCAGGTCTGGAGATGATGTGCAGCAACGGAGGGATCGAGCTCGCGCTGACATCCATCACATTCCGTCGGACACTGGCAGATCGGCATGCCATGGAGACATTCCGTCGGACACTGGCAGATCGGCATGCCATGGAGATAGCAGTCGAGCATCTGAGCATAGCGGTGCGGGAAGGCCTTGAGGGGGTGACATAG
>NW_005434626.1:122029-122094 GCF_000315625.1 Guillardia theta CCMP2712
ATTTACTGGCAGAAGGTAAAAAGTGCCTCAAGCAAAACAAAGCAGGAACAAGCGGAACCGGCAGG
>NW_005434626.1:122194-125861 GCF_000315625.1 Guillardia theta CCMP2712
GGGGGGGTAGTAGCTCGAGACTCGCATCAGGTCTCGCTCAGGAAAATGAGCGAAGATGGTAGACTGCAAGACCCTATCCTGCGACTTGAGCGAGTGTGTCCTGCGGCTGTGCAAGGTGAGGATATCACGCTGCTGATCGGTCAGCGCAGCGCGAGCATGCACATGGCGAGTTTTATTCCTCCTGCATATTGTGCCGCTCCTCGCTGTGCGCTGTGTGCCAGGAGGTTTAGCTTGTTCCTGCTTTGTTTTGCTTGAGGCACTTTTTACCTTCTGCCAGTAAATCCATTATCCGCGAGGGAAGACGCGCATGACAAGAGGGGTCACATTTCGCTGCGCAGGCGGAGGAATGAAGTGCTCATGAGACGAGTCGACGAGAGCGCGCAAACCAGGGATGTGTACCACAGATGCCGGGGGGCGTCCTGCGTCATCAGGCACAGCAGCCGGGGCAGGTGGGATCGCCGCGCCATCTGCAGCCGGTGCAGGAGCCTTGACACGACGGTAGAGGATCGCTCCAGCATTATGAACGAAGTCGTGCGCCTCAACGAAGAAGGTCGCCAGAGGATGCTTCTGGGCACGGAGAGATCTCGAGCAGTGAACGTCCAGGCTATGAGGAGAGAGCAGCGTCCGTGACATCGGCTGGTCAGAGTACCAAGCGAGGAAGCGAGCGATAGCCGTATAGTAAACAGCGGGGTGTAGACCCTCAGAGGGCGTGAACTCGTCCCCTCCCCGACTATGCGGAAGCTCCCGCTTGAACCTCGCAAACTCTAGCAGGTCGGGATGCGCGGCGAGGTACTGCGAGGAAGGCCAGCGGTGGTATTTCTCAAGCGCCAGGTGGACAGAGAGGTCAAAGCGACGAATCCGCTGACTCGGAGGCTAGCGAGGAGGACTACCTCGAGCGGTACCGTACGGTTCCTGTGTCCAGCCTCCCACCGTCCGCTGCCCCAGGCGGACCCCCGGGCAGCGCCGGCTCCTTGTCGGCGGCTGCCCTTTCTCCGTCCGCGGCCGCCCGCTTTGTGGCGGCAGCGGACGTCTCGACTGACAGCGCCTCAGTCGGCTGCCTCCGGGTATCGCGTCTAAGGGATTTTATTCCTCCTGCATGCTCCTGCTGCTTGGTGCTTGATTGCTTGGCCCTTCGGCTGCTTGTCCGAACGTCTGCGCGGCTTCGCGCTTGGGCTGGCGCTGCCGCGTCTGGGTGCCAGCAGTGCTGGTTCTTTTCGGGCTTGTGTTTTGTGTGTGTTTGTGCAGCTTCTCGCTGTGGACTGTGTGCCTGGAGGTTTAGCTTGATCCTGCTTTGTTTTGCTTGAGGCACTTTTTACCTTCTGCCAGTAAATCCTATACATCATTGGACCCGCGGGAGAAACGGAGATGACCCCTGGAGGAAGAAGCGCAGCTTCTGGAGATGGCTCGCCCTCACCAGCGTCTTGAACATGAAGCCATGATGCTGGACGAGCCCGAGCTTTGAGAGCTCTTCGTTGAGGGTAGAAACCTTCGCTCGGAGCTGACTAGCATGAAATCCATCCGGCGTGCCGATAGGCAGGCCGCCAAGTGTAATCCCGCCAGTGACGACCTCGAAGTGAAGAAGTTGAGTCTTGAGACGCGGCGCTTAAGGCTCTTCTTCAGCTGCGAGAGATCAGGGTGTTGATGCCAGGAGGGGATGTAAACTTTCGACTCGCGAGGTTGAATCTCTAGCTTCAGATCAGCCACCATGTACTTCTTCATAGCGGACGTAGCTGCAACGGCATCCTCGAGTGGACCGACAAGCACGACGTTGTCAGCATAGGCCAAGACTCGAACAGAGGGAAAAAGCTCTGCGATATGGAGGAGCAGGGGGTGGATACTGTGGCAGAAAAACACGCTGGAGGGGACATCGCCCTGACAGACGCCCGAGGTACACTGAACGGAGGCTGACTGACTTTTGTGAAAGAGTCGAAGGTCAGCAGAGTCTCCATAGTAGCTGGAGAGGTAGGAGGCGAACAAACGGAGATGCTCGCAAGAGGGCAAGCTTGCGCCTTCAGTGATGCTCCCATCAAAGTAGTCGCGACTCGCACGTCCCTCGATTGCATCGAAGAGAGCCTGGCGGTCGAGGGAGTTGAAGGCGTTCTTTGCATCCAAACTCACCAGCACTGTGGGGTTGGCAACATCCTCATCATCACCGCGAGCGTGAAGGGGCAGGAGCGCTGACGCGGTTTGCGAGAACTTCAGACAGCCGTTTGTAAATCCTATGTCAGGCCGTCTCGATCGAGCCCGAACTGAATCGCTCGAGGGTGAGACGAGAGGAAGTGCTGGTCAAGAAATGAGCGAATCCCTGCCAAAGCAAGCTTCGTCGCGAGTCGACGGTGTGCAGAACCGATGACAATTGGCCGGAGACCAGGTTTATCAGCTCCCTTGGAGAGGGGAATAAATCTGCCTCCTCGACGAATGGCTGACAGGGCAGGAATAAGAAGATCCGGCATCCGGCCAAGAAGGACCCCTTGGAGGATATGTTGGCAGTAGAGCTTCAAAGCTGCAGGATGACTAGAAAGGGGTGACAGGTGTTGCCGAATCCTCCACCCTTGGTCATCGGTCCCCGCAAAGGAGCTGTGTTGCTTGATCGCCTGGATCAGGCTAGTGGTGTCGAGGATGTCAGTCAAATCCACCTGCAGTACTGCAAGCGCTTGCTGGGTGAGATGATCCGCGGAAGCACTTCCAAAGGCAGGCGACGCACCATCAGGGAACTTCTCTTGTGCTTCAGCAAGAAGATCAGCGAAAGATTCAGCCCTGTAGATGCCGGAGCTCAGTAGTGTCCGTACCGCCCGATGAAGGTCACCCGCAGTGAACTGATGAATCGCCAACTGTCGTTGGCGCTCGCTCGCAGAGGTGAGGGACAGCGTAGGTCGCGGCGGAGGAGCAGGCTCAGACTCCTGAGACGATTGGCCGATGTTATTCCTCCTGCATGCTCCTGCTTGTTGCTTGATTGCTTGACCCTTAGGCTGCTTGTCTGCGCGGCTTCGCGCTTGGGCTGGCGATGCCGCGTCTGGGTGCCAGCAGTGCTGGTTCTTTTCGGGCTTGTGTTTTGTGTGTGTTTGTGCAGCTTCTCGCTGTGGACTGTGTGCCTGGAGGTTTAGCTTGTTCCTGCTTTGTTTTGCTTGAGGCACTTTTTCAGGTGACCTTCTGCCAGTAAATCCATTGTAGTGCTCACTGTGACGTCGGGTGCCAATCCGTAGGTATTCCTCCGGAGAGCTCGACACCACTGGGGTGCTTGCTACTGGTCCGAGCTCGCCTGCTTCCTCCCCGGCATCGGTCGGGTCACGCCGGTCCTTGGGCATGACATTGCCGCGGCGTCGCCGCCGTCACGGGCGGCTACCGCTGACTCGGCTACCGCTGACTCGGAGGCTAGCGCGGAGGACTACCTCGAGCGGTACCGTGTTCCTGGGCCTGTGTCCAGCCTCCCTCCGTCCGCTGCCCCAGGCGGACCCCCGGGCAACGCCGGCTCCTTGTCGGCGGCTGCCCTTTCTCCGTCCGCGGCCGGCAGCTTTGTGGCGGCAGCGGACGTCTCGACTGACAGTGGTCAGTCGGCTGCCTCCGGGTATCGCGTCTAAGGGATTTTATTCCTCCTGCATGCTCCTGCTGCTTGTTCGCGCTTGGGCTGGCGATGCCGCGTCTGGGTGCCAGCAGTGCTGGTTCTTTT
>NW_005434626.1:125961-127931 GCF_000315625.1 Guillardia theta CCMP2712
AAATCCACTAGGATTAGGAGGCCATCCAGTCCAGGAGGTGCCTCGAGTTAGAAGAAGGAGTAGCGGGTGCCAAGAGCTGCCTCCGGGTGTGCTTGAGGCACTTTTTACCTTCTGCCAGTAAATCCGCCTGGGGCAGCGGACGGAGGGAGGCTGGACACAGGAACACGGTACCGCTCGAGGTAGTCCTCCTCGCTTTTCTTCCTCCTGCATGCTCCTGCTGCTTGTTGCTTGATTGCTTGACCCTTAGGCTGCTTTGTTTTGCTTGAGGCACTTTTTACCTTCTGCCAGTAAATCCAATGTGCTTGTCAGTAAATCCTATACAAGCCTTGTCTGCGCGGCTTCGCGCTTGGGCTGGCGATGGACCTGAGCGGTGATGATGAGGATGTTGCCAACCCCACAGTGCTGGTGAGTTTGGATGCAAAGAACGCCTTCAACTCCCTCGACCGCCAGGCTCTCTTCGATGCAATCGAGGGACGTGCGAGTCGCGACTACTTTGATGGGAGCATCACTGAAGGCGCAAGCTTGCCCTCTTGCGAGCATCTCCGTTTGTTCGCCTCCTACCTCTCCAGCTACTATGGAGACTCTGCTGACCTTCGACTCTTCACAAAAGTCAGTCAGCCTCCGTTCAGTGTACCTCGGGCGTCTGTCAGGGCGATGTCCCCTCCAGCGTATTTTTCTGCCACAGTATCCACCCCCTGCTCCTCCATATCGCAGAGCTTTTCCCCTCTGTTCGAGTCTTGGCCTATGCTGACAACGTCGTGCTTGTCGGTCCACTCGAGGATGCCGTTGCAGCTACGTCCGCTATGAAGAAGTACATGGTGGCTGATCTGAAGCTAGAGATTCAACCTCGCGAGTCGAAAGTTTACATCCCCTCCTGGCATCAACACCCTGATCTCTCGCAGCTGAAGAAGAGCCTTAAGCGCCGCGTCTCAAGACTCAACTTCTTCACTTCGAGGTCGTCACTGGCGGGATTACACTTGGCGGCCTGCCTATCGGCACGGATGGATTTCATGCTAGTCAGCTCCGAGCGAAGGTTTCTACCCTCAACGAAGAGCTCTCAAAGCTCGGGCTCGTCCAGCATCATGGCTTCATGTTCAAGACGCTGGTGAGGGCGAGCCATCTCCAGAAGCTGCGCTTCTTCCTCCAGGGGTCATCTCCGTTTCTCCCGCGGGTGCAATCACAGATTCGTCGCTTTGACCTCTCTGTCCACCTGGCGCTTGAGAAATACCACCGCTGGCCTTCCTCGCAGTACCTCGCCGCGCATCCCGACCTGCTAGAGTTTGCGAGGTTCAAGCGGGAGCTTCCGCATAGTCGGGGAGGGGACGAGTTCACGCCCTCTGAGGGTCTACACCCCGCTGTTTACTATACGGCTATCGCTCGCTTCCTCGCTTGGTACTCTGACCAGCCCATGTCCCGGATGTTGCCCTCTCCTCATAGCCTGGACGTTCACTGCTCGAGATCTCTCCGTGCCCAGAAGCATCCTCTGGCGACCTTCTTCGTTGAGGCGCACGACTTCGTTCATAATGCTGGAGCGATCCTCTACCGTCGTGTCAAGGCTCCTGCACCAGCTGCAGATGGCGCGGCGATCCCACCTGCCCCGGCTGCTGTGCCTGATGACGCAGGACGCCCCCCGGCATCTGTGGTACACATCCCTGGTTTGCGCGCTCTCGTCGACTCGTCTCATGAGCACTTCATTCCTCCCCCTGCGCAGCGAAATGTGAACCCTCTTGTCATGCGCGTCTTCCCTCGCCATGTGCATGCTCGCGCTGCGCTGACCGATCAGCAGCGTGATATCCTCACGCCGATCCTCCAAGCTTCCCACGGCGCATGACAACCTTACTCGTACGATTCGGTCGATGCTGAACGAAGCTGGTCTTCAGAGCGTCATCGATACAGTGGGGGATCCTCGTTCTCGACGGCAGGTACCCTCCCATCCTCATGGCCGCAAGATGAAGGGCGATATCCACATT
>NW_005434626.1:128389-129000 GCF_000315625.1 Guillardia theta CCMP2712
AAACACAAGCCCGAAAAGAACCAGCACTGCTGGCACCCAGACGCGGCATCGCCAGCCCAAGCGCGAAGCCGCGCAGACAAGCAGCCTAAGGGTCAGGCAATCAAGCAACAAGCAGCAATCGCGGATTCCAGGGATGTGGATATCGCCCTTCATCTTGCGGCCATGAGGATGGGAGGGTACCTGCCGTCGAGAACGAGGATCCCCCACTGTATCGATGACGCTCTGAAGACCAGCTTCGTTCAGCATCGACCGAATCGTACGAGTAAGGTTGTCATGCGCCGTTGGAAGCTTGGAGGATCGGCGTTTGCAGGTCTGGAGATGATGTGCAGCAACGGAGGGATCGAGCTCGCGCTGACATCCATCACATTCCGTCGGACACTGGCAGATCGGCATGCCATGGAGATAGCAGTCGAGCATCTGAGCATAGCGGTGCGGGAAGGCCTTGAGGGGGTAGTAGCTCGAGACTCGCATCGGAGAGTGGCTCAGGTCTCGCTCAGGAAAATGAGCGAAGATGGTAGACTGCAAGACCCTATCCTGCGACTTGAGCGAGTGTGTCCTGCGGCTGTGCAAGGTGAGGATATCACGCAGCTGATCGGTTAGCGCAGCGCGAG
>NW_005434626.1:135447-136447 GCF_000315625.1 Guillardia theta CCMP2712
AGTCGAGACGTCCGCTGCCGGCACAAAGCGGGCGGCCGCGGACGGAGAAAGGGCAGCCGCCGACAAGGAGCCGGCGTTGCCCGGGGGTCCGCCTGGGGCAGCGGACGGAGGGAGGCTGGACACATGAACACCTCGCATAGGATTTACTGGCAGAAGGTAAAAAGTGCCTCAAGCAAAACAAAGCAGGAACAAGCTGAACCGGCAGGCACACAGTCCACAGCGAGAAGCTGCACAAACACACACAAAACACAAGCCCGAAAAGAACCAGCACTGCTGGCACCCAGACGCGGCATCGCCAGCCCAAGCGCGAAGCCGCGCAGACAAGCAGCCTAAGGGTCAGGCAATCAAGAAACAAGCAGCAGGAGCATGCAGGAGGAATAAAATCCCTTAGACGCGATACCCGGAGGAACACGGTACCGCTCGAGGTAGTCCTCCTCGCTAGCCTCCGAGTCAGCGGTAGCCGAGTCAGCGGTAGCCGCCCGTGACGGCGGCGACGCCGCGGCAATGCCCAAGGACCGGCGTGACCCGACCGATGCCGGGGAGGAAGCAGGCGAGCTCGGACCAGCAGCAAGCACCCCAGTGGTGTCGAGCTCTCCGGAGGCACCCGACGTCACAGTGAGGGACGGAGACGCCTCCGAGTCGCCAGCTCTGCGCCCATCGTCGGGGCCACTCGACGTGTTTCCCCCATCGGAGTCGGAGACCTCCGGCGAAGACTCCTCGGGCGACTCGACAAAGTCCGAGGAGGAGCTGTCCTCTGGCTCGAGGAGTGCTTGCGCCCGCAAGGGCGTCATGCGCCTCGCACCAGACAAGAGCGCTTCCAGCGTCAGCTGCATGGTGAGGCGCTGATAGGTGGCGGCGCGTTTGCGAGCCAAGACCTCAGCAGCAGGTCCGTCATCAGGCACGAAGTGCCGACCAAACGCCGCATCCTCAAGAGGCATCGAGCGCTGAGCAATGATGTCCGCAAGATACCAGATGAAGCGGAGGGTGAGCAGTGCTGGTT
>NW_005434626.1:136619-166454 GCF_000315625.1 Guillardia theta CCMP2712
CGTCATCGATACAGTGGGGGATCCTCGTTCTCGACGGCAGGTACCCTCCCCATCCTCATGGCCGCAAGATGAAGGGCGATATCCACATTCCTGGAATCCGCGATCGAGGGTCCGAGCAGTACGAGGAACAAGCTAATCCTCCAGGCACACAGTCCACAGCGAGAAGCTGGGAGGGGAGGGAATGTATAGGATTGACTGGCAGAAGGTAAAAAGTGCCTCAAGCAAAACAAAGCAGGAACAAGCTAAACCTCCAGGCACACAGTCCACAGCGAGAAGCTGCACAAACACACACAAAACACAAGCCCGAAAAGAACCAGCACTGCTGGCACCCAGACGCGGCAGCGCCAGCCCAAGCGCGAAGCCGCGCAGACTCAAGCAGCCTAAGGGTCAAGCAATCAAGCACCAAGCAGCAGGAGCATGCAGGAGGAATAAAATCCCTTACACGCGATACCCGGAGGCAGCCGACTGACCACTGTCAGTCGAGACGTCCGCTGCCGCCACAAAGCGGGCGGCCGCGGACGGAGAAAGGGCAGCAAGGAGCCGGCGCTGCCCGGGGGTCCGCCTGGGGCAGCGGACGGAGGGAGGCTGGACACAGGAACACGGTACCGCTCGAGGTAGTCCTCCTCGCTAGCCTCCGAGTCAGCGGTAGCCGAGTCAGCGGTAGCCGCCCGTGACGGCGGCGACGCCGCGGCAATGCCCAAGGACCGGCGTGACCCGACCGATGCCGGGGAGGAAGCAGGCGAGCTCGGACCAGCAGCAAGCACCCCAGTGGTGTCGAGCTCTCCGGAGGCACCCGACGTCACAGTGAGGGACGGAGACGCCTCGCCAGCTCCGCGCCGATCGTCGGGGCCACTCGAAAGGGTGTCCCCCATCGGAGTCGAGACCTCCGGCGAAGACTCCTCGGGCGACTCGACAAAGTCCGAGGAGGAGCTGTCCTGTGGCTCGAGAAGTGCTTGCGCCCGCAACGGCGTCATGCGCCTCGCACCAGACAAGAGCGCCTCCAGCGTCAGCTGCATGGTGAGGCGCTGATAGGTGGCGGCGCGTTTGCGAGCCAAGACCTCAGCAGCAGGTCCGTCATCAGGCACGAAGTGCCGACCAAACGCCGCATCCTCAAGAGGCATTGAGCGCTGAGCAATGACAGGATGCAGGGTACCGTCCGTCGAGATGGCAAGAGGGATGAACGCTCGAGGAGGAGTAGTCATGGCATATGCAGCGCGATGTTTGCGAATCTTCTCAGACGCTGCAACATGGAGGGCGTCGAGGTTGACCTCCCCCCACTTGGTCAGGTCGGCAGAGCTACCAATGTAAGGGTGGACCAACGTCACGTCCGCCATCAAGCCCTCGTAGTTTTAGGTTGTTCCTGCTTTGTTTTGCTTGAGGCACTGTTTACCTTCTGCAACTTTTTACCTTCTGCCAGTAAATCCTATGCTTGCCAGTAAATCCTATGTACCTCGTACTGCTCGGACCCTCGATCGCGGATTCCAGGAATGTGGATATCGCCCTTCATCTTCTGCCAGTAAATCCTATGTCTTGCGGCCATGAGGATGGGAGGGTACCTGCCGTCGAGAACGAGGATCCCCCACTGTATCGATGACGCTCTGAAGACCAGCTTCGTTCAGCATCGACCGAATCGTACGAGTAAGGTTGTCATGCGCCGTGGGAAGCTTGGATGATCGGCGTTTGCAGGTCTGGAGATGATGTGCAGCAACGGAGGGATCGAGGAGGGTATAGGATTTACTGGCAGAAGGTAAAAAGTGCCTCAAGCAAAACAAAGCAGGAACAAGCTAAACCTCCAGGCACACAGTCCACAGCGAGAAGCTGCACAAACACACACAAAACACAAGCCCCAGTAATGATCCGTCTCACCTGCCGTCGAGAACGATGATCCCCCACTGTATCGATGACGCTCTGAAGACCAGCTTCGTTGAGCATTGACCGAATCCTCCTCACCGAACTGAGTGCGAGTAAGGTTGTCTTGCGCCGTGGGAAGCTTGGAGGATCGGCGTTTGCAGGTCTGGAGATGATGTGCAGCAACGGAAGGATCGAGCTCGCGCTGACATCCATCACATTCCGTCGGACACTGGCAGATCGGCATGCCATGGAGATAGCAGTCGAGCATCTGAGCATAGCGGTGCGGGAAGGCCCTGAGGGGATAGCAATGGATTTACTGGCAGAAGGTAAAAAGATACCCATAGGATTTACTGGCAGAAGGTAAAAAGTGCCTCAAGCAAAACAAAGCAGGAACAAGCTGAACCGGCAGGCACACAGTCCACAGCGAGAAGCTGCATGTGCCTCGTAGCTCGAGACTCGCATCGGAGAGTGGCCGCCGCTCAGAAGGAAGGCATAGGATTTACTGGCAGAAGGTAAAAAGTGCCTCAAGCAAAACAAAGCAGGAACAAGCTAAACCTCCAGGCACACAGTCCACATACTTTCTGCCAGTAAATCCTAAACTACAGCGAGAAGCTGCACAAACACACACAAAACACAAGCCCGAAAAGAACCAGCACTGCTGGCACCCAGACGCGGCAGCGCCAGCCCAAGCGCGAAGCCGCGCAGACAAGCAGCCTAAGGGTCAAGCAATCAAGCACCAAGCAGCAGGAGCATGCAGGAGGAATAAAATCCCTCACACGCGATACCCGGAGGCAGCCGACTGACCACTGTCAGTCGAGACGTCCGCTGCCGGCACAAAGCGGGCGGCCGCGGACGGAGAAAGGGCAGCCGCCGACAAGGAGCCGGCGCTGCCCGGGGGTCCGCCTGGGGCAGCGGACGGAGGGAGGCTGGACACAGGAACACGGTACCGCTCGAGGTAGTCCTCCTCGCTAGCCTCCGAGTCAGCGGTAGCCGAGTCAGCGGTAGCCGCCCGTGACGGCGGCGACGCCGCGGCAATGCCCAAGGACCGGCGTGACCCGACCGATGCCGGGGAGGAAGCAGGCGAGCTCGGACCAGCAGCAAGCACCCCACGGTGGTGTCGAGCTCTCCGGAGGCACCCGACGTCACAGTGAGGGACGGAGACGCCTCGCCAGCTCCGCGCCGATCGTCGGGGCCACTCGAAGGGTGTCCCCCATCGGAGTCGGAGACCTCCGGCGAAGACTCCTCGGGCGACTCGACAAAGTCCGAGGAGGAGCTGTCCTGTGGCTCGAGAAGTGCTTGCGCCCGCAAGGGCGTCATGCGCCTCGCACCAGACAAGAGCGCTTCCAGCGTCAGCTGCATGGTGAGGCGCTGATAGGTGGCGGCGCGTTTGCGAGCCAAGACCTCAGCAGCACAAACGCCGCATCCTCAAGAGGCATCGAGCGCTGAGCAATGATGTCCGCGAGATACCAGATGAAGCGGAGGGTGTCCGGGATGCAGGGTACCGTCCGTCGAGATGGCAAGAGGGATGAACGCTCGAGGAGGAGTAGTCATGGCATATGCAGCGCGATGTTTGCGAATCTTCTCAGACGCTGCAACATGGAGGGCGTCGAGGTTGACCTCCCCCCACTTGGTCAGGTCGGCAGAGCTACCAATGTAAGGGATGTAAGGGTGGACCAACGTCACGTCCGCCATCAAGCCCTGCTTTGTTTTGCTTGAGGCACTTTTTACCTTCTGCCAGTACTCCCATCCTCATGGCCGCAAAAAGAAGGGGGATATTCACATCCCTGGGATCCGAGATCAAGTACTAACAGACAGCCGTCTCGATCGAGTCCGAACTGAATCGCTCGAGGGTGAGACGAGAGGAAGTGCTGGTCAAGAGATGAGCGAATCGCTGCCAACGCAAGCTTCGTCGCGAGTCGAAGGTTTGCGAACCCGATACTCCTCGACGAATGGCCGCCGCAGGGCAGGAATAAGAAGATCTGGCATCCGGCCAAGAAGGACCCCTTGGAGGATATGCAGAGCTTCAAAGCTGCAGGATGCTGCCGCAGCAGCTGCTGCTCAGTGCTGAGGTGGCTGCCGCCGCCGTTGCTGCTTCTGCCGTTGTCGCCGCCTGCTGGGGTGGTTGCAGCTGCTCCGACTCAGGGCCTGCGCCGCGGCTGCTGCTGTGGGAGAGACGACGGCTGTAGGTTCCGTCGGACAATGGATTTGCTGGCAGAGGGTTCCGAGAGGCAGTACGGATTTACTGGCAGAAGGTAAAAAGTGCCTCAAGCAAAACAAAGCAGGAACAAGCTAAACCTCCAGGCACACAGTCCACAGCGAGAAGCTGCTCAAACACACACAAAACACAAGCCCGAAAAGAACCAGCACTGCTGGCACCCAGACGCGGCACCGCCAGCCCAAGCGCGAAGCCGCGCAGACAAGCAGCCGAAGGGTCAGGCAATCAAGCAACAACCGAGGTGACCGCCGAAGTTCAGGCTGCTGCTGCTGTTGCGGCTGTTGCGGCGGCTGCCGGGGCGGCCAGTGTCCTTGGGGCGGTGGAGGCTGCCGCGCCCCCTCAGGTTGCCTCAGGCTTCTTCCCATGAGTTTCTGCAGCACTGGGCAGATAGGAAAAGTGCCTCAAGCAAAACAAAGCAGGAACAAGCTGAACCGGCAGGCACACAGTCCACAGCGAGAAGCTGCACAATCACACACAAAACACAAGCCCGAAAAGAACCAGCACTGCTGGCAACCAGACGCGGCCGGGCATCGCCAGCCCAAGCGCGAAGCCGCGCAGACAAGCAGCCGAAGGGACCTGGCAAGCAATCAAGCAACAAGCAGCAGGAGCAGTAGGAGCATGCAGGAGGAATAAAATCCCTTAGACGCGAATAAGCCTTGAAGACAAGTCAGCCAAAGGACCCGGGCTGCCTCGGCCCGGCGCCAGGCCGGGCTCAGAGCTCAAGCCTTGAAGGCTTCACTGAACTCGGCCGGCCCGGCGGCGCCAGTCGGAGGTCCTAGGGTGGTGCTAGCGGCGGTATTATGTGTTGCTATGAGCACGCTGCGAGTCAGTGGTCCTATGACCAATATAGGGCCCTCGGTACTGACATAGTGCTATGACCCGGTCATAACCCCCACCGTTCAAAAGTACATCGTAAACTTCGTATTTTCAAAGGATTCAAATTTTGTCAATATGATTTGAATATAGATATGAAAAAACGGTGGTAACATTTCAAGTCTAATAAGATACATCACAAACCAGGGGACAGGAAATCGGTAGGGAAGTTTCAAGGGGTGGGGGCAGGGACTCGAACGGAATGTTGAGGGTGGGTGGGTGGAGAGTACCCAGGTTTTAATGTTTGCAGTACCGGACAAAACGAAGACAGAGGGGTGGGGGTCATGAAAAATGGGGGTAAGCAAAAGGCCGAGGGTACTTAAGTTGTGGGGTTGAAGGGTGGTCGCGGGGCCCGACTTGAAATGCACGGGCGGGGATGAAGTAAAGAAGAAGAAGGAGGGGTGAAGAGGAAGAGGAGGAGCATGACCAGTCGATCTCTCCCTTCTGCTCTCACTTCCAAGGTTGACTCCAGATCTGAAAGTCCCTCACAATCGCGCCATAGCCTTGAAAGCCATGCAAGCAGTAGGGCAACACGATGGCGGTCATCAATCGACTCTTACAACCTGGAAGACTGTCCTTCGTTTATACAAGCTCTTCGCAGCGTTCCAGCAAGAGACATCTGTGCAGCAACTCAAATCCCGCGCATTATAAGCAACATGTCCATCATCGACGTTCTGAGAGAGTTCGAAAGAGGAGAAACGGTGATAGCGCGAAAGATCCCTTCGTCGCATGACACAGAGGTACACGCTGAGGATGTCTTGTGGTCACGGCAAAATTTCATGGAGGTTTGCTTTACAAGCCAGAGATCGTTCTTGGACACAGTGGCAACCATCTTTTCGGCCGTACAGCCACTTCCGACTGTCAGCGACTCTGACACGCTGGATAATGTTTTCTTCACGATGCTCCAGTACGGAGTGAGTGAGGTTGGGGTGGTCAGCTCGAATGGTAATATTGTAGGATTGATACATTTTCGAGAGTTTTTTCAGTATATTCTTGCACAGGTTGAAGAAGATTTGCCGAACTTGGAAAAGAAGGCACAAGATAAGTTTTCGGAAGTAGAAGAGCAGGACTCTTTGAAGGCAGTGAAGACACTTCGAGGAGGAGCCGGAATCTTAAGTGGCCTCGAAGCAATCAAGAGCAAGTATCAAACGAAAGAGTTTGGACGAGTTCAGCATGCTGCCCAGCAGTGGGTGGAAGCCGCGTGGACAGAGCTTTTGATTCTGACGCTTGTCTGTCTGGATTTCTCTTGTACAGTCGTCGAGTTGTCAACGAATGAAAACGAGGGCTCATACAATTCTCCTCTGAATGTCGTCACCGGTTGTATTCTCCTTGTTTACACGTTTGAAGCAAGCGTGAGAGTCTACGGATATCGACTTTCATTGCTTTGGCGCATTTTAGATCTTTTCGATCTTATTATCATTGTGGCTTCAGTAACGGTGTTTATTCTCGTGATTTCATCAACATTTGGGCGGCGAGCAACTACTTTCACCTTTGCAAGAATTTTAAGATGCTTGCGCTTGGTCAAAATATTCAGAAGGCTGAGGAAAACGATCCTTTCATCAAAGACTCGCTATCAAAAGGATGGATTCAATCTCGACTTGGCGTACATAACACCCACATGCATCGCGATGTCACTTCCTGCAGTTGGAACTGAAGCAATCTTTGCAAATTCTCTTGAGGAGGTTCAAAGGTTCTTCTACTTGAAGCACCCTGCCAATCATCTCATCTTCAATGTCTGCTCTGAAAGATCTTATGATGCCAGGTTGTTTGGAAACAGAGTGGAAAGGATTCCGACAGTGAATCATAATCCTCCCCTCCTCTCGCAGATTGTTTCCTTCCTGGAGCACACGGCATCGTATCTCGAAGATGACTCAAATCACGTGGTTGCGGTCCACTGCAGGAACGGAAAGGGGAGGACAGCTGTGATGGTTTGTGCCTGGCTGGTTTACTGCAAATTCTCTCCGAATGTCAACGATGCCATGGAGTGGTTCGCATGGAAACGACTTAGGAAATCCAGCCTTCTTCATGGAGATGAGCAGATCTTAACCCCAAGTCAGCTCCGTTACCTCAACTATGTGCAAGTCATGTGTGAGAACGGCCAGTTCGAAACCCGAGGTCTTACAATAGAGTCAATCTCCATCTCCTCATGCCCTCGAGTGGATCTTAGCGGAAATTGCAACATCTGGTTCAGCATCGAAGAATGTCAAAACGAAGTTTTCAACTCAAGCAAAGTGATGGGAGTGAAGAGCATGTCGCAGAAAGACTCAAACACTGTGTTCGAGGGCATCAAGACGACTGTCGCAGAGGATGTTCGAATCACCTTCTACGACAGAGATCAGGCATCCCAGACTGACCGGATCATCTTCTACACCTGCTTTCATACAGCCTTCGCTCCTGGCTCGAAGTTGGAGATTTCTAAAGACTTTCTCGACATGGCATGTGTAGACAAAGGCAATGCCATCTTTGACTCGGACTTCAAGATCTCCATCTTGTTCAAGCACAACGACAGAGAGCTTCCTGTGCCAGTTAGAAAACTTCGAAAGATCAGCCAGCAACTGCAGGCAGTCGCGTTAAAACAACGTGGCAGGACAGCAGCTTCGTCTGCGGTTGGTGTCTTGAACGCGATTACTGTAGAAGGAGGAACAGACGGAGAGTACAACCTGGGAGATGCGAAGCTCAAGGTGGACGAATTCTCTCTCGCACCTTTTGACGACTCCTTGTGTGTCGCCTCCGATCCTAAGGTCAGCCACGAGACCGTCAGGCTCTTCGCATTCGCAGGCAGCACCGTGCCGAGCCACGCTCAGTCGAAGAGGCTTGTGAGCCACTACCGAGGGAGCGAGAAGGAAGGTATCGAGATCTCTCACCTCCTCACTGGCGCTGGGCTGGCCAACCGCCTACGACGGACAGCGAGGCATGCTGTGTCAGGGAACAAGCGGCGGTTTGTAGAGGACGATTTCGACCTCGACCTGACCTACATCACACCGCGTCTCATCGCCATGGGCTTCCCGTCTAAGGGAGTGGAGGGCGCGTACCGCAATTCGTCGGACGAGGTCTACCGTTTCTTCCAGCAGCGTCACTCCGCTCACTTTCGCATCATCAACTTATGCTCCGAACGCGCTTACCGCCTCGACTTGTTCCATGGCAGCGTCGCACGATATCCATTCCCAGACCACAACCCCCCGCCAATGGAGCTGATCCTCCCTTGCTGCATGCACATCCATCGCTTTCTCCAAGACGACCAAGACAACGTGGTGGCGGTTCACTGCAAGGCTGGGAAGGGACGGACCGGCCTCATAATTGTCGCTTACCTGATGTTCGGAGGGCTGGCAAGAGTGAGTCCTTGTTGCCGTGCGGGGGCATGAGATGAGATGAGAGAGGGATACTGCCTGTCTATGTTGTTATGGCTGCTCCTGCTCCTGCTCCTGCTCCTGCTCCCAGTGCTCCTGCTCCTGCTCCTGCTGCTGTTGCTCCTCCTCCTATTGTTGCAGCGCTGGTAGTGGAGGGTTGATTCTGACATGAGGCTGTAGAGCGCAAGGATGGCGCGGATCTACTACGACACGACTCGGACTCATGACGGGAAAGGGCTTACCATCATCTCACAGGTGAAGTCAAGGCGAACAACCTGAGCTGAGGCGATGATGACAATTCGCGTTTCAGATCCGCTACGTCCACTACTTCGAGGAGCAGCTGAGGCGAATCAAAGCAGGAGAGGTTCACAGCTACACGGAGACGAAGAGCCCAGCAGTGATGCTGAAGATGCTTCGCTTCAATTCAATCCCTCACTTTTCTCGCGATGGAGGGTGAGGAAACTGCTAGGCCTGCAGTCGTTTGACATGCAGCAGGTGTGCTCCTTCCTTCAACGTATTCGTTGTGAATGAGCGAGACCACGAGGTCTACAAGATTTTTTCGACCAAAGAGAAGGGAAAGGTCGAGCATCTGAAGCCTTCTGTGAAGGTCTGATCACCGATACAATTCTCACTCCTCCTTTCTCCTCTCACCACCGCCTTGCAGCGATGGGAGTATAGTTTCCCCGAGGGAGGACTGCGAGTAGCCGGCGATCTTGAGTTCGAGTTTTGGGATCAAGACACCTTCTCGAATCGGCGGTCTGCCTGTCGTCATTCTCCTCCTGCTGACACTCATGGCCAGTATGATGCATTTCTGGATCCACACTCACTTCATGAGCCGCCCTGCCTCTGAAATGTCCGGCAAGGCTCGACAACTCAGCCCCGACGAGTGCGCGAGCCTTAAACTTGAAGTCCAAGTCTCTTTTACCTCCCATGCTCGCTCGTCTCACTGTATGCAGGAAAATGTCAAGTGCTGGTGCTTGAGCCTGTCAAAACACGAGATTGACCAAGCGGCTCGTGACAAGAAACATGTTCACTTCGATGAAGACTTTAAGGTATTCTGCTGATGGTGGTGGTGGTTCTGCTCCACCACCACCACCACCACCACCTCCTCCTCCTCCTCCTCCTCCTCCGTGCTCTGCTCGCATTTAGCTGCTAGTATACTCTTCCTTGTCCTCCTTGTTCTCCTCGCTGTGACTCTCTGTGCTCTGCGTCAGATTTGACGAGGGAATAATGCAGGTCGATGTGATTTTCATGGAGCTTGCTGGTGAGAAAGGAACGGGTCAGCTGCTCAAAGACGCCGAGCAGACAGCCATGAGCAAGGGAATGAAGATGAGGATGCATGGGAATCTTTATCTTGAGCGAGAGCTCTACAAGAAGCATTGCTTGGAGAAATGTGTAATTGGTGAGACATCTCCCTTGATCTTAACTCTTTGCCTGTATCTTGTTGCTGTCCTCACCGTGACTGTTTCTCTGTCCGTGACTGTATCTGATCGCTTCGCAGGTGAAACTCCGACTCTCTTCGAGACCTGGTTGCTTCAAAGCCAACAAGACACTGAAATCTTCGGCTCTCAACAGATTGCAACCGAATTGCGCGACGATCTTGAACCAGGCGTAGGTGAGCGATGAGCTTCGTCTGCCCTCTCGTCTCTCATCATTTTTATCAGATTCGTCCATTAACGGCAGGTTTGACACCGACAGCGAGGTCGATCATGAGCCTCTGAACCAGCGCGACATGTCCCTCGCGAGTCTGGCCACGAGAGAAGACGAGGAGGGTGAGAGTTGAGCTTGTTCCTGTTCTCTCTCATCCTCTCTTTGCAGAACAATGTTGCGCACCCAACACTCCTCACGCTGTTTGTGTCTGATCGCTCAGTCTAGCCTCTCTATGCTAGCCTCTCTTAAATGAGAGCACGTGAAACTTTAAGAACTTTCACGTCAGAATGCTGCTGCTTTTGTCGTTCCTTCCTTCTCCTACCTTCTCCCGTCCTACCTGCGCCTCTCTTTCATCGTCTTCATCTGCGGCATCCGAAGCTCATTTGCTTGACTCCGAGACGCTTCCAGCAGCAGCTGTAGGCTTCTGTTCCGTTTCATCGCCTCCTGGTGCTGCTGCTGCATCATCCGCAACCTCACGCTCGTAATGTGGGTCGCCGCGAGCTCTTGCTCCCTCTTCGCCATCGCCCTGTGGCCACGTCACCAGCAAATCAACAAAAGCTTCTTGCACTCACAACTCGTCCGCTATCCGACCTCCCACCTTCCTCGCCTTCACCTCCAGGTCCTGCTCAGCTGTCACCTGCTGGTTCATGCGCATGGGAGATGACCTCGAGAGCATCGTGCTCCTCCTCTCCTCTCCCTTCCTCGAGCTCGTAGTGAACCCCTCTCCTCGCCACCTCCTCCATCTTTCGCTGCAGGTCGTTCTTCTCCTTCTTCAGGGCCTCCAGCTCCTCCGTCAGGTTCTCCACCTGGTTCGTTAGCTGCACTTGCAGGGAGTCCTTCACCGACCCCTTCCACAGCGCCAGCGCCCATGCGACCGACTGATTCTGCCAGCGATACTTGACGCGCTCCAAGCGCTGAGCAGTGGAGGGGCGCTGACGAGACTTGTAGGAGGAGAAACGGCAGTCGGCGACAGAGACGTCAAAGTCGGAAGGGTCGCTGGAGATGAAGGTGAGGAGGAGCAGGTTGGCATCTCTTACCAAGCTGTCCGCTATGAAGCGTGAGAGCGCTGAGTCTCCCAGCGAGGCCATCGGGTCGCTCTGCTTGATGTGCTTGCGCTCAAGAAACTTCATGACGGCGACCAGTGACTGGTCGTGCTCCTCCACGAAGCTCGTCGCCTCCGATGCCACATCCTCCCTCTCCGCTGCGTTCCCCAGCACCACCACCCTAAGAGTGCCGATCTCTCTCGTCCCGTCTACCTTAGACTTGCGAACCAAGGTCATGCTCAGCACCCTATGCGGGTGTTGCACCAGCTCGCCCTCAGATGTTCTGCTTCCTGTCTTCGACAGCCTCTTTGCTCGCGCGACTTTCTCACTCGCACGTCTGTCCAGCTCCTCCTGCTCCAGCCTCAGTCGCCCTGCTGACTTGTCGAGTGCCTCTTGCAAGCTTTCTAGCACACTTTGAATCTGCTCGCCGATTTCTTGTCCAAACTTTTCCTCCTGCTCCTCCTGCTCCTCCTGCTCCTCCTGCTCCTCCTGCTCCTCCTGCTCCTCGTCATCGTTGTTCGAGGCATCGTCATGATCTTGTGGCTGCTCCTTTGCATCGTCTGTCGATTTGTTTCCGCGCTCTCTGAGCATGTCGCTCAAGGTCACAAGCGACTCCAGAGCGTTGGGAGGCTCCGCGGCCTTGCCGGGGATGAAGTTGACGACTTGCTCTTGGTACACCTGCCAAAGTATCAGAGCTGGATGCTCAGCTGAGAAAGACAAGTCTGCCTCAGAGAAATCGACCAGCAGCTTCACTTGCTCTTCCTCTGCTTTGCCTGACTCCAGCAGACCCGCGAGCTTGTCCATGTAGAGGTCGTGCATGTACCTGACCACCAGCGGAAAGAGCCCCGACTCACTTGCCTGCTGCTTCCTCCTCGACGCCTCTGCTGCCATGCCGGTCGCAAACTTTTGTTTCCCGCTGTTGCGTCCCCCGTGAATGATGAGGCAACAAGACTTCCAGAGGAGGATTCTAGACATGTGGGGGAGGAGCTGGTGGAAGATGTCTTCATCGGAGATCTCGGGCCCCATCACTCTGTCGAAGTCAAACACCTCGAGCATGCCGCGCCTGTTCTCGAACCCCTCCCTCAGCTTCATCATCAGCTGCTGCCCTGACTCCAGGCGTCGGAACAGCGACGCTTCCTTCTCGGCCCCAACGACGGCGAAGGAGTGGAAGGAGGCGAAGGTCAGCGCGTCCAACCGATGCTGCAGCAGTCTCTGGGCAGTGATAGCAACCGACAGCGATCGCTCCCCGTCCCTCAGCTCTGCTGAGGTTCTAGACAAGGTGGAGGCCATGAGCATGGTAGCGCGCTGCAAGTCTCTGATCAGCGGCATAAATATTCCTTCCGAGTACGCTTTATAGTCAGAAAGCAGCAGCTTCGAAGCTTGCTTCAGCTCTTCCGTGCTCTTCCTGATGTTCTTGACGCTTCCTCCTTTGCTCTTGACATCACCGTCACACGAGGACTAAGCAAGCTTCCTCTCTCACCGCTCTCAGCAGCAGTCTCTCAGTCTTGTTCTTGATCGCGCTTGTTTTCTTCTCTGCGTTGTCTGTTTGCAAACCTCTCCCCTTGGCTTCTAGCTCGACTTTGAGTCGCTCGTTCACCCGCGTCACTTGGTTCAGCTTGTCGACATACTCTTGGGCGAGAAACTCCAAGTGCGTCACATGGTGGTGGGCCATGGCGACCTCTCGCTCCAGCTTCTCCACCTTGTCACTCTTTTCCCTGAGAGCCGCTAGCTCGGCCTGCAGCACCTCCACGCGTCTATCTTCCTCCACCTGCTTCACGTTGAAACTGCTCGCGGAAGAGACCATGGAGGTCTCGATCTTGAGAGAGGCATCACGTCAGAACTTGGCACTACAAGGAGCAAGAAGTACCCCCTGTCTCTCGTCTTTGTCGGGTGGAAGAGGGGGTACCGCCTGTGGCACCAGAGCACCTGAAGGTGAAGGCTTAGGCGCTCTTGCTGCATTCACGTAGCGTCACCAGGTTTAGAATCTTGCTGACTCGCCTCCTCCCTCTTGTCTTGGCTCGCAGCTGGCAGCTCTCGCTGCTGCATCTTCTTCTCGAGGGCTCGGACTTGCATCTCCTTCTCTCTCATCCTCATCCTCAGCTCCTCGTTGGCTTCCGTCGTCTCCTCTAGCGCTCTCTTGGTTGCCAGCAGCTGCTCGCATAGCTCTTTGCATTTCTCGCATTCGTTACTTTCACTGTCTTGTCTCTGCAGAAGACCTTTGATGTCTCGGTTGGAAGCAAGAATCTGATGAGTCAAGTCTTCCAACGCTTTCTTGATCTGTTCTGTGTTCTGATCGTTCACCCTTGAGATGGTGGATGCAACAGACTTTGACATCTCTGTGTTCACGTCTCTTTTTTGGAGGAAAGTTTGAAGCTTCTGAGCAAATCGTTGCTCCTCGTTTTCCATCTCCTTGTCGATGGCGGACAAGGCTGATAGTTCGAGCTCTTTCACATCCTCCCGGTACTTGGAGCTGATAGCAGCATCGCCAGAAAAGGATAGAAGCAGCTTGGAGGTCTCGTCTACCTCGTTGCTCTTTCTTCTACCCTTCTCCTTCTCCTTCTTCTCCACCTGCAGCATGGCCAGCTCTTCATCTTTCGCTTTGAACTCGTCGTACAGCTTCTTGTAGTAGCGCATGCTCGGGTGCTCTCGGCTAGTCTGCCCTGATCCTTGCTCATAGTAGAACACGTTCCCAGCCTCGTCGACCAGCTCCTGCCATCCTCCCGGCAGTTGAGCGTCGGCAGCCTCCTGAGCGATCCACAGGTAGCCTTCCTCTTCGATTCCCAGCGCCTCCGCCATGCGCCGCTCATGCACAGACAAGGACGCCATGCAAGGGCCTACCACCGGAGGCGCAGCAAACTCTCCCTTTTTATTTCTTCCCCGCCCCAACCCACATGCTGCTGCTGCTGC
This sequence comes from Guillardia theta CCMP2712, assembly GCF_000315625.1. Lineage (NCBI taxonomy): Eukaryota > Cryptophyceae > Pyrenomonadales > Geminigeraceae > Guillardia > Guillardia theta. The sequence goes on from NW_005434626.1 coordinate 150,506, forward strand.
TGCTGGGGCTGGGGCTGCTGGGGCTGGGGCTGCTGCTGGTGCTGGTGGTGCTGCTGCTGGTGCTGGTGCTGGTGCTGGTGCTGGTGCTGGTGCTAGTGCTGGTGGTGGTGGTGGTGGTGGTGGTGGTGGTGCTGCTGCTGCTGCTGCTGCTGCCTGCTGCTGCTGGTGGCTGGTGGTGGTGGTGGTGGTGGTGGTGGTGCTGCTGCTGCTGCTGCTGCTGCCTGCTGCTGCTGGTGGCTGGTGGTGCTGGTGCTGGTGCTGCTGCTCACGGTGCTGGAGCTGGAGCTGGAGCTGCTGGGGCTGCTGGTGCTGGTGCTGGTGCTGGTGCTGGTGCTGGTGCTGCTGCCTCCTGCTGGTGCTGCCTCCTGCTGGTGCTGCTGCTGCCGCCGCCGCCGCTGCTACCGCCGCCTGCTGGTGCTGGTGCTGGTGCTGGTGCTGCTGCTGCTGGTGGTGCTGGTGCTGCCTCCTGCTGGTGCTGCTCCTTCTCCTCCTCTTTCTTTTCCTCCTGCTGCCGCTGGTGCTCCTGCTTCTGCTGCCTCTGCTGCTGCCTGCACTGCCTGCTACTGTTGCTGCTGCTCATAGTGCTGGTGCTCTTTGCTGGTGCTGGTGCTGCTAGGGCTACTGCTTCTGCTGCTGCTGTTCATGGTGCTGCTGGGGCTGCTGCTACCGTCCAGCGTGCTGCTGCCTGCTGGGGCTGTCACTGGGGCTACTTGGGCTGCTGTTGCTGCTCCTCCTCCTCCTGTTCCTGTGCTGCTGCTGGGGCTCCAGCAACTATTTGTTATCTTGTTATTGATTATCCTCCTTCCTCCCGTCCTCTTATTCCTCCTTTTCCTTTTCACTTGTGCTCTTAAACCTTCTCTTCGATTTCCTCTTTATCCGACTGAGTTCGGCTTGCTCCTCCCGTCGTGCCTCTCCTGATCTTATTCTTTTATCATATCGCAGTAATTTGAACTGCGTCTCAGTGTACAATCACTGTGATTGTGCCTAATGAAGTTACAGTTGATCCTTCACCCAGCTTACAATGACTCCCTTGAAACATCAGTGTCCATAACTTGACACCCGGTCACCCCGTTCAACCGTTGAGAAGTGGTGACCTCCATTAAGTTCCCGGGCCGCGGCCCCCGGGAGTCCGAGTGTCGGACTCACTACTACTGGTCACGGCGGGTAGTGACAGTGATGACCGACGCCCGCCGGGCCCGGCGGCCCGGGCCCCCCCGCGACCAGGTCACCTAGGCTAGTACCGTGACTCTGTGACTCGGCCCGGCCCGGATCATCATCCGGGACTCCCCGGATGATGGTCGAGCCCGGGCCCGCCCAGGTACAAGACGGCGTTGGGCGACGGCTCTGAGGCCAGCCTGCACTGGGGGTCTGGACAGAAACTCCGGGGCTCCATGCTTGGACTTGCGACCTGGCGCAATGCGGGAGAGGGAGAAGACAAGGGAGACTGAGAGAGGAGAACGGGAAGGAGATGAGAAAGGAAACTTCGAGAGGAATGAAGTGAAAACTCTCTTTCTTCATCTTGATATCATCACACAAGTTTCAGTCGGATGGAATTCCGCGGATCCGAGAGCTCGTGGAATAGGATCAAGTGCAATGAATCACAGTGAACGGAGAAGACATACTGCTGTAAGAAGTTGGAAGCAAATATGTACATGAGAAATCGAGATATGTTGATGTTCAATTCCTTGCTCGCATCCCTTGTGTTGCTGGCAATCCCTGTACCTTCTACTGCGTCTGCATCAGCTTCGTTGAAGCGGACTAGATCTCACAAGTCTAGTAAGCCCCCAAAAGGTAAGACGAACCCTATCACAGCGGTAGGTCCAGCAACAGGCATGGAAAGTGGAGGAGGAGGCGTCTCCTCGACCCTCAGGTCACATCGCGATGTCGACACGTCTGGTGGGTCATACGCGTTCGCGGGAAGGGAGATCTTCATTCCCGGAGACTTTGACAGCATCAACGAGGGTCTGACCCAAACAGGGAATGGCGACAAGCTTCACATTCAGAATGGCAGGTCAACTGAACCTCTGACTGTCACAAACCTACCCGGCTGATTCCCTTTCAGCTACTCGTTCCACAACATTGCTATGGTCGACCATCGACTGTATGTGACGGGCGAGGAAGACACGTTCGTCATCGGCCCTTGGAGCCTCAAGAAGATGTCAGGCGGGCTCTTTCAGACGCTCTCACTCGGATACAAGGCGCAGGTGTGACGGGTGACGTGCTTGGAGCAGTTGTTCAGTGGTGGGTTAGGAAGGATTGAGTCTCCGCTTCTCGTGCATGGCTAGTTTCTCTTCGGCATGGATCTTTGAGGTCTTTATCTGAGACACGCGTAGTGTTTGCATGCGCTCCTGATCGCGTCCTCTGTCGCAGGATTGTGAGATCCGAGGAATCCGTTGCCTGGTGTTTGCCATGTTCGAAAAATCTGACATGAAGTTTCTTGCTTGCAACATGGGAGGAATGAAGGAGGTTCGACCTATCTCACTGACCGTAGTTTGTCCAGTCCTCACATTCCACAGGATGACGACTACTTTGCCATCAGCGCACTAATAGCGGACGACCAGTGAGAAAGTTCAGTCTCGTGCTAACCCCTTTCACCCTGAAACAGAAGCAAAGCGTTCCTCTTTCGTTGTCGCCTGGAGAATACCGGAGAAATCTCAGAACGACCTCTAAGAAAGCTCGATGTAAAGGTGCAGTACATGAAATTCTTCGTTGACGAGCTTGTAAGGGGTCTATCATCCTCATCCAAGACGACAAGCGGGTAGACCCACTCGCTTATCCTCAACTGCTCGACGAGGTTGTCATTGAAGGAGGAGTGAGGGCAACCGGTTCGTCAGAGGTTCTTGCTCTCTTCTTCACCTTCTCGCAAATTGACAACTCGACGTGAAAGATTCGCTTGGAGCAGTGCAGCCTGCATAACAACGACGTCTCGCTTCACCTCTCGCGAAAGGGAAAGATTATCGCGTCCAAGTGTCTTGTCAGGTGTTGCTAACACTTCTTTCATCTCTTAGGATGACTATCAGTCGCTTTGCAAGGTGTGGAGAGTTCTCCCTATTCAGCGCGTCTGCTTGCATGCCAACGAGTGCCTTGGAGCTTCAAGATTGTGAAATTGTGTGTATCATTGCATCTGTTTGTATCTAGCTGACACCGTTGTCGCATTCTGCTGACTTTGAAGAGCGGAAAACCATGGATGAACAGGAATCGACCTCACGCATTCTTGAGGTTCAAAGATGGGGTTGTTCAATCACTCTCTGCTCGCATGAGTGACAGCTCAGCGACAGGCAGAGGTGGAGAGCTACATCAACAGCACACGGAAAGAGGAGGAGGTGGGTGAGACTCAGTCATCTGATGCTCCAAGACGATCCGAACCCAAGGTCAGCCTGTTCGCCTTCTGGGTTCGGATTGCTCACGCGAGCGAGTGCAGCGGGGCATGCAGACACCGAGGGTCGAGCGAGAGGAGGAAACATCGACATTGGAATCTTCTTCACCCGAGTATTGTAAGTCTTTTCTCTTGCTTTCCCTCTCTCATTTCCCCTCTCCACTCAGCAAGCTACGACGTCGCTGGACGCAATGTTTCTCTGCAGGGTGAGCACAATGACTGATAAAGCGAGCCTGAGTACGAGAGTAGAGGGAGGGAAGGACGGAGATGGGGGACGGAGGTAGGTAGGTAGGTAGGGAGCGAGGGAGCGAGGGAGCGAGGGAGCGAGGGAGCGAGGGGAGCTGGGATGGGGGTGAAGGAGAGAAGCTGACGTACAACTGCCAGATATCAACTCGGCCCTGATGAACATGAATGACGAGCCTGAGAGGAACAATGGCAGGAGACAGAGCAATCCGACTTTGAGGAAGAGAAATCGAAGGAAATAGCAGCCTGAGCGTTCTGACGCCGCCAGCTTCCCAATCAGTTCATTGGTGACTTCTTCAAGTTCCAAGCCTTCACTAAGTTCACAACATTGAATTACTACTCAGATTACATTCGGACGGCCGCCGGGTGACTAGTGACTACAGTACTGGGGTGATCGGACCGTCCGGACCGGGCCGGGGGGGTGACCGGGTCACGGGCGCCGAGTCACTGGCTGAGGGGCCGGGCACTAGTAAGCCAGCTTTACTCAAAGTTAAGTTAAAAATCAGTACGAGGACACGCCTAGCCGGACGTTCGGGGCCTCGGAGGTGAAGTCACTCAGTACAGATATGGGCTGACCCTAAGCATGACCCTACCCATGTCATTGAATGGGAAAGAGGGGGTACCGTACCCTTGTTCATTTCGCTCGAAATACTGCGGTTTCGAAATCAACAAAGTTTCAATATTTGAGTATTTCATGTACCAAATATTATTCTTAATTTTCAAATGAAAAGAAAACTTTTGATCGTGTATCAAAATTCATCAAATTTTGTCAAAAGAGCCGAAGGACGGAAGTTTATGATGTAGGTGGACAAATAACCCCTAGGACCCCTAGGACACCTACCCCTGTAATTGTAGTCCTGGGTAGCCTATATCGTACCCCTACTACCTATACCCAATCTACTTTCAACCAAATACTACCCCCCATTCATACTTGAAAACCACCGGTACTCAACAGCTCTAGACTCGTGCTAGACCTACCCCCACGTTCCGTCACTTCTGGGGTGACTATGCAGCCCCTACCCCTTCTTTTCCCTTCACTCATACGATTTTGGTACACCCATAAGACCAGAACCCTAGCATCGTTGTAGGCTTCCTATACCCCAATCTCACATAACCTGCTACCCCACCCCCTCTTCCCCAACGCATCCCAGCAACCTCCGATCCGAAATTTCGGACTTGTGGACCCCGTCGGACTACCACCCCACCCCTTCTTCACCCATATCAACTTGACCGTCGCCCTGGTATTCATCACCTACCCCGCTAGATCCCATCCGACCTCATATAAAACTACCCCCTATCATACCACTTCCGTACCCCACCCCCGTGTTTCTTACTGTGAAATCTACCCCACCTGGGATTCGGAAACATACCACCCCTCGCAGACCTCCGAGAATCTCAATGGCGCACGACGTGGCTCCGAGAACGGAGGCTTCCCGAGTCGTCGCATGGAGGAGGCGAGGGCGAGGCGATGGAGGGGAGGAGGGGGCAGGACCTGACAGCAGATCCCACACTGAAATGCGCATAAGCATCTAAGGAGAAGGTCCTGCACAGAGATCTTGTGGCGCATATCTTGTCCATTATAGACCAGCATGGAAGACAGTTACAGCAAGGAAGGTGTAGATAGACAACTGCCTTTGTGAATGGAGTAGATGATTTCAGAGACATGAGAGTGATATGTTTTCAGCTTTCAGGGGTGCATCACGTGCCTGTTTACATGCGAGTAGCCCACAGGGTATCCGTAAGAGTTTCACGTGTGTAATTAGATGTTTGTTCGGTTAACTGCTGAAAACAAGCGGAACGGCACGAGTCAGAAGAGTAGTACAGAGATGAATCGATGGATCGATAAGTATTCAGACACAAGGCATCAGAGAGGATCCTAACGATCTCTCGACTCATCACATAGCCTGATGTACAAGCCACTGAGTGAAAGTGTGTTTTAGACGTATCGATGATTTTGGTATGTCGAAGATATCTAAGTCGATATTGATCTGCAGTCTCTAACTCGTTGTGGTCACGTCCAGGTCGATTTGAGTGGAGGCACCAGGCAGAGGAAGTCTTGTCTTGCTGGAACTACTTCTTGAGACTTGCCGCAAGAGCACCTTCCATTTCATGTTTGTGGACATTGCTATGCAGAACGCAGCCGAGATGGTTGCTGGGAGCACTACGTTTGCTATGAGCAGTCTCTCGCGAAGAAGGAAGGTGAGGAATGGAGCATGCATCCCTTGCCGCCATGTCAAGTTGAAGTGTGATGAAGAGAAGCCGTGCCGGAGGTGCATCAGGCACTGGGGTTACCTGCTCGCTCACTCTGTGTGCGTGAGCTGGCGGGAGGACCTGCGATCTCTCGATGCAGACGCACCTGACGGCGTCACTGTCGGTGAGCAGGCAGATGTCGCGAGTGAAGGAAGAGCGAGGCAAATCCAAATGGGAGGCAGAGTAGAGGAGAAGGCGGGAGGTCCGAGTGAAGTGGCCCCTGCCAAGCGACATCAGGTGTCGAGGGCGTGTGAACCCTGCCGAAGGAAGAAGCTCAAATGTGAGGACACGCGGCCTTGCTCTCGCTGTGTTCGCAAGGGAACAATGTGCTCAGGGCCGATGCTCTCTGCGGACGTCATCGAGGATGACAACCAGAAGGTCAAGGGGGGGCATGTCAAAGGTGAAGCCTTCGCTATCGGGGAGAACAAGTTCCTTCCGTTCAATGAGTCGCACCTCAACCGCAGGAGAGTTCAAGTTGCTCAAGCCTGCGTTCCCTGCAAGCGATCCAAGGTGAAGTGCGATGATGTCCGCCCGTGCTCTCGCTGTGTCAAAGAAGGCCCGGTGATGATTCGAGCCTGCTCACAAGGCCTCGGGAGCTTGGAGGGCTTCCAGGCTCATGTGGTTTCTGCTCGTCCAGTCGGTCGACGAGTTCCCTCAAGCTGTGAGCGATGTAGACGATCGAAGCTCAAGTGCGACATGGAGCGGCCATGCCGCAACTGCGTCAGCCATGGCGATAGCATTAAGTGCATAGACTCGAGCCTGGCGATCATCAATGGAGACACAAATCAAGTTGTGCAAGACCCTCAGAAGCCGCCAACATCCTTCAGCCGGTTGGAGTTGTTGCTGCAGGCGAGTGAGGCCGACTGGTCTGCAAGCGATGAGGCAGAGAAGGCACGCACGCAAGCAATGGAAGCAGAGAACGCAAGAGCAGCAGTGCCAGCCTCGTCGGATTTGACGATGCTGGAGAAGCTGGTCAGTCTGACCTCACAACTCGTAGAGGGAAAGTTTGATGGAGAAGGCAAACAAGCTCCTTCAAACGAGCGCCGCATCTCGATATCTCAGATATGTGATCAATGAGCAATGTACATTGATTGAAGCTCATGCTCGCTGACCTTCTACACTAATACGGCGCAACCTCTTGAAGAGGATTTAAGAGGGATCGAAGGAGGGAGGGAGGGAGGGAGGGAGGGAGGATGCAATGGTTGAATGCATGAATAGGATAAATGAATGAATGAATGAATGAATACTTGATGTTTTCTTTGGTCTCCTATCTGACGATGTGTTAATCTTGTCCATCTCTCCTTGCTTCACTTCGCCTGACTGTCACTTCCTGTTCCATTATGTCACAACGCACATTCCTGATCATCTCACCTTCGCAAACGTCTCGTTTGACTCCTCAAGTAGCAAGTCAGCCAGGCTGCGCCCAATCTCATGAGCACCTGAAGGCTGAAGGGTGACAAGGATGCGACAACATTGGCAGATGACGTGGAGAAGGCGAGAAATGAGCAGCGAGGCGACAAAACAAAGGGAGAAACGAGAAGACAAATGGTTGGCTGGCTTATGTGGTGCAGGAGGGAAGAGAAGGGAAGAGGAGGAGAGGTAGAATGACACCGATGATGGTGAGGATGACGAAGCAAAGGAAGCGAAGGAAGCAGTGAAGCAAGGAAGCAGTGAAGGACGACGACGAAGAATAGATCGGGGCTTGAAGGGACAGCGACTGGGGAATGGTGAGGAGGAAGGGGGAAGAGGAGTTCCTCACTGGCTGCTCTGCCTTGTTCTATCGTCGACTGCAGCCAGTCTGCAAGTCAAGCATCATGATCATGATCATGATCGTCATTATCATCATTCAGCTTGAGGACACCTGCATGAGGAAGTTGCTTGGCTGTTGCAACAGCGATGTGTTCCCGGAGACCTGGAGTGTCGACCGTCCCCAAACTACGAGATGAAAATATGAACTTGAGCCCTGCCCTCTCTTCCCGTGTCCTCTCCTCCCCCGCCCCTCTTCGCTTCAGTTCTAGGATGGGCAAATTTCTTGCTCAACGTCTCACCGAACGTAGGCGACATGAACATTTCTTCCTGCCAGGTCCTCAGTCATTTGCAATGACAACCTGAGGCAACCCATGTTAGAGAGGAGGAGGAGAACATGTCTAACCGATGTAGAGCTTTCTTCGTGATGCCGTACGTTCCTGTGCCGAGTTGCACCCTTGTCGCCGCTGGTGAATACAAAGCAGTCTCCTCCGGTCGCTCCTCACCGATCAGCGATCCCTGACCCCACGTTCAAGATTCTTCCTCCTCCCTGCGACTCTATCACTCAGGGTCATCGTCCCGTCATCCTCACCTTGGCCTTCTCTAAGAGAGGAAGCAGCTGCTGCGACAGAAACAGCGGCGCCTTCTCTCAGGCTGGTCAGAGAGGAAGAGCGACCTGCGGAGGAGGCGGAGGAGACTCACAGTGACATTCACAGCCATAGCCTGTCAGTCAATCAGAGGAGCGGCAGCTTTCATGTCCTGCACCTCCTCGAAGTCTTGTAAAGTGATATCTTGAAGCCTTAAAAAAGTCAGGTAAAGCAACGAGAGCAGTCAAAGCAGCTACTGCTGAGGTTTTCACCGGTCTGGAGTGCCAACAGCTGCATTGTTGACAAGAAAGGACAAGGAGGCCTCGCCTTTCAGCAACTCCACCACTTGTCTCCTTCCTTGGGAAGTCGCGATGTCTGACTGTGTCAAACTTATCAGCACGTGGATGCAGCAGAGGAGCAGCTTCGTTTGTTCCTGCACGATCGTGACTCTCCCTGCTTGCAACGACGACTGCTTCTCCTTGAGGACAAGCGATCAGAGGTCACGTGACCCACACCTCAACTCACAGCAGCCTCCTTCAACGAGTTGAGTTTGGCTGGGTCTCGACCAACCACTGTGACGGCCACTCCTGAGCACCCCCGGGTCCTTCAGACAAGCTCAACAACTCAGACGTTACCTCGGCGTGCAAGCTCCAAGCTTAGAGCTGCTCCGATGCCTGGGAAGCAGACCTCATTCCTCGCCTGCCGCTGATGCCCGCTGACCTGACGCGCCTCCTGTGACCAATGCATTCATGTTCTCTGAAACAAGCGAGTGAGAACACACCAAAGCAGGTGAGACATGACGTGAAGATGAATGCGAGATGAAAATGGAAATGATGGAAGAGGGAGACAAGACAAGCAGGCAAGGGATTGCATGCATGCATGCATGCATGCATGCAACTATGTATCTATTCATGCGTAACAATATATGTGTGCTTGTGCATGTGTGTGTGTGTGTGTGTGTGTGTGTGTATGTGTATGAATGTATGTAGGGGAGGGAGGGAGGGAGGGAGGGAGGGAGGGAGGGAGGGAGGGAGGGAGGGAGGGAGGAGGCGATAGAACTAGGCATGGAAGTTTGTGGCAAAACTTTGCATGTCAACTTGTGATTCAAACTTCCCAAAGTTCAGCACCGCTAATTCCGTCATGTTCGGGGCAGCCGCAGCGGCATGGTGAGGATACATTGGGAGGGATGGGGAGAGAGTGGAGGATGTGAAAAGTAGAGGATGAGCATGGGTTGGTGAGCGAGCATGAAGTCGAAAGATTTCTTGTTCGTTGTTTCCTTTCCACCGTTGCTGACCATGCGGCAGGCATTCGACGCTTCATCACTCTGCCCTGCCCATAGCTATGCAACGACGCACAGGGAGGACACACTGGGAGTGCAACGTGTTGGAATACGAAGACGGAGCCAGTCATGCAGCCTCTTGGAACCTTGATGGTCTTGACGCTCTTTCAGGTTTCTCGGATTGTAAATCTCCGGACCCCAGGAGCGTTCATCGCCAGCGACATCTAGTCTATCCTCAGCTGAATCCTGGTGATGAATGGCTGTGAAGACAAGATCTCTGACATCCTGTGCAGGAGGATTCTTCACTCATGGGCGAATGTATGACGGCGAAAGATCCAATGTAGGAGGAGGAGATGAGGAGGGGAGGGAGAGAAAGGGAGGAGAGGTTTGAAGTTTCTGGTCTCATATCGTCTTGGACAGGCGCTTCCTCTCGTGCGTGGAACTCTTGAACCGTGGACACACAACACATCAGGGTGGAAGTTTGAGAACATGGAGTTCTGATGTCTCAGCACAATCACGCAAAGGCATCAAAGAAGTCGTCTAGCGCTTCTTCCTCCCCATCGAAGGATGTGCAGCTTGTGCAGGTGTCGTGATCCATCTGCATGCGATCAGGGCGAGTTTGAGGGGGAGGGGAGCGAGAACATGGACGAGGGTCAGGGAAGGACGGGGCGGAAGAAAGGACAATGGTCGAACCTTATGGGAAGTATCCGGAGAAGGTGGGAGAGGATGTGCTTGTATCCACTCTCGTGTATTTCTAGCAAACAAGTCAAACGAGCGAGACATCATCGCGACTCCTCCTCTCACCTGCACCACCTGGCGTTGACCTCGCATCGTCTGCAGGTGCAAGTGAAGCCATGCATATTGGCTATCGACCTTTTCCTCTCCGATGCTGCTCTAGAAGGGTCCACGTAGCTGATGCTCAGCTCCTCCCCCCGGGCGATCGACCTCTTGGCGACAACATCTGCGAAATCCTCACGCTCATCAAGGGAGCATGGCGTGCTTGCCGATATTGGAGCAGGGGAAGGAGCAGACAACGTGGCAGTTGGGGTCACAGTCATGGTTGATCTTGCTCTGCAGACGAAACAAGCAAGCTGACTGAACCTGATTTGCCTGTCAATCCTTGTCCAGTCTGCTTCATCACTTGCCCCAAAGATTCCTTTCATGATTTCGTCGATCTTGTTCGCCTTGTATTTTCACGTCACACTCTTTCTATACTTTCCTTGTTACCGGGATCATCTCCATACCCGCAACTTGCGCACATGCCGACTGCACCTTGTGGAGAAGAGCAAGACGTCGCTTGTAGCGACTGAGACGAGGAAGCAACAGGAGAAGGATACCTCTCTCCTAACCTGGTTCCTAAGGTTGCGCATGTACAGCTCGAACTGAGAGATTTGACGCACACGCGTGCTGCCAGCACGTCACATTCGTCCTCTTCCTTATCCAATATCAGCTCACGCATTCGCACAGAGAATCGCAAAGATTGTCATGGTCTTCTTGCTCTCGAGCCAGCAGCATTCGTCCTGCCCCATACCGAGCGCCTTGAAGCTTTGTCATCCTCACCACGAGCAAGATATCTTACCTTGTGCAGAGTTGAAGTGAAGTGCTCGTAGTCGACATCGGGCAGGACAGAATGAGGAGCCGCGACGGCATGAGCGAGAAGCTTGAGTGAGGTCAAGAGCGCGAGATAAGGCTCAGAGGTGGGCTCACATCATGATACGCGTCGTCAAGCTCCTTCTTAATGCAGCTTCCCGGGCTCTTCCTTTGCCCCCGTCTGGCTGTTTCAAGGATGGAGCTGACGATCTTGACGACAAGGCCTGGAAACTCCTCGAGGGCACCCACCTCTCCTTTTCCTTCCACCGAACTCATCGAGCAAGAGTCAGGTCCACACGCGCGGATGAGAGCGACGAGATGGTCCCGACGCTCCTGGTCGTCGCATCGCGCGGGGCAGCAGACGGCATGATACAACTCGTGCGCTGCCTTCCTGCAAGCAGGGGAGCAGAACCCCACGAACCCGCACTCGCACGGGACAAGCGCCTTGTCCGGCCACAGCTCGTTCACCAACGGAAGCTCAACATCCTCAGGCCAGGATGCAAGCGATCTGCATGGTTCGAACCATCAGTGATAGAAGAAGTAGAGCTTGGTAGACATGCATACAACAGGAAGACTTGAGCACATGACACGATTCATTTGCCGAACGCAGGCAAGCGAAATCATCTCATACTTGCAGCAATGATGGCAATGCTGTAATGTCGAAGTTGTGAAAGCGGCTATCGGGACTTCCGTAAAGATGATTTCATCCTTGTTGATCTACAACATTTCTTGAGACCACAAGCACACAACTCTGCTGAGACGCTCAACTGACCTGTTGTGATGCCTCTAACCCGATTCCCTTGTTCTCGGTCTGTTTCAACTGACATGCGTAGCGTGAGCACATGTAAACTGATCCATCTTGGTTTCACCTTAGCTGGAGGAGGCTGAAATGCCTTGTACCAAGCAGCTCTGTCCATTCCTTTCATCTCTGCGCGGTCACAACCGTTCTCAGATCAAGCATCGTGAACATGGTATTTCTTCCTCATGTCAGGTTGCAGCAAAGCATCTGTTACTTCAGCTCAAGTTTTCATCTTCTTATGTGAATGCTAATGAACTCACAATGCTACGATTTCCCTCTTTTATCTCCCTCCATCAGATTTCCCTTGCTGTCTTCGTTCCTGCCACATCCCCTCCTCAACTCTCCTCCCACGCCTGTCACTCCTCTCCTCGTCTGGTTCCCCTCTCCTCTCCTTGCTTCATTCTCAAACTTGTCCTCCATTCTCTCCCTTGCCGCAAACTTGCTGCATGACCTGCCCTCAGTTTGTAGATGATGAGGGCGATGAGTCAAACTCATCCAGGGGTACCTTTCCCTGAAAAAATGAGGGTGGGGTACCGAAATACCCCGGTATGAGTGGGGACGAGGGGATCTGAGCACGTGCGGAAGCCATGGCGCGATCGCGAGGAGCGGTGAAGAAGGCGAAGGCGCATGTAGTGACTCAGAAGCAGAAGAGAAACCCTCTCAAGCCCATCAGTAAGATTCTTCCAAAAGCTGTCAGGTGACTACACCATCGGTTCATCTCATCTTCACACGTGTATTTGTCTTCCCTGTTTCCAACACTCTCTGGACGATTCCCTCGGACATGTCTTTTATCTTAGTTGTTTCTGAAGCTTTGACTATGCGATGCAGTGTCTGGAAGGGCAAAGACACAGTCAGATCAAACTATGAGAAGATGGGCTTGGCAGCGGAGCTGAACAGCGACGCATCGGTAAGTATTGCTTCAACACACTGGGAAAATTTTAGGGTGCTAAACAAGACACTTCGTCGTCAGATTGCGACATGTCTCTCGACTCGTGAGGGGTTGATAAGAGGGAAAAAGTCATCATCGTTGTCACTCAGCAGTGGTCAAATTCAGGTACAGGAATGTGTTGATGTGCTTCCTCTTTCATTCACGATCACGAATCAATAGATTGCAGAAGCTGGCCTTCCTTTGAAAGAAGAGCTTCCAGCAGACAGCAAGTACCGAGAGGAAAGAGACGCTATAGATGAGGCAAGATTGAATGATTGATCTGCTAGATCATGGTGGCGTACTTTGACTGAAAGCTGTTACAGGAGATGCGAGCCAGGGTTGAGAATGCTGCACCTTCTCGCCTATTCATGTTTGAAGGAGACCAGGTCCTAGCGCAGCAAGTGCTTTCTGCCTCGTTCACTGTTTGATGGACAGGAGTTCGTTGAAGCGCTTCAAAAGAAGTATGGAAACGATTACGAGAGGATGGCCAAGGACAGGAAGTTGAATCGATTTCAGGTGGATGAGCTGAATACTGTGCTTGCGTCATGCGGGTTGACTGCTTGTTCCTTGCAGCATACGCCAGGTCAGATCAGAAGAAAGGTCGAGAAATACCTCAAGGTGAAGGAAGCAGGCCTTGTCGAGGTGTGTGGGTTGTGCTTTAGAGACTTGAAACAGATTTACCATTGTACAGAAGCGAGGAATTGCCACAAAGCTGCCATGCCATACCTGGAATGCTGGAACAGGCAAGAAGAAAGAATTCTAACATGTAATCCATGCATCATCGATAACAATATCATTTGTAAATTACATTGGTGTACACTGTTCAATTCACGGAGGCTTTATGGTTTCAAGTTTGGCGTCACGCGGGCCGTGACGGTCACGGTTGGCGCGGGGCGCGGCCCGGTCCCGCCCTCAGGGGGGGGGGCTCTGGCAGCAACTAACGGCCCGGCCCGGACCGAAGTTCGGACTTCCGAGTCCGGGTACGGTACGGCGCGGCGTATCGACTCCCCGGGCCCCGCCGGGCCCGCCTGACGAGGAGTCATAACCGGCCGAACAGCAAAGCCAGTCAACACTCATCTGTTGAGCCTCGGAGAAGCCTCTAAAGGGGTGGGGTGGTGGTATATCGGTCAAACCAGCCTGGGGTGGGGTACTCCCGTTGACATTCGAAGAACCGGTACTTTCGTAGGCTCCCACTGAGTGAGAATGTGGAGGAGGTGGGGGTGGGTCATGGCAGTTGAAGAGTTGAAACGATATGATTGAACGGGCCTTATCTCATCCCAAGAGGGGTGGGGGTACAGGGATTGTTCCATTTGGGGGTGGGGGTGAGGTGTAGTTGACTTTGGGCCATGGGTGCAGCAGCATGCAAGTGTGAGGAGCGCGATGGGTCAAGAGAAGCGGAAGATGGCGGGAGACAGAGAGACAAGACGGTGATAGGTAAACACCCTCATGCACAACTGAGGCTTCCAGATGGACTGAAGAAAGTGAACATCCCGAACAGGAGGGCGTTTGTTCCAACTCATATCGCGCCCAGGGAGTTTCACACAGTTGGAGTTGATACCTCAGAGGCGTCTCATCGAGACATCAAGCACAGCTCGCCTGTCAAGCTCAAGAGCTCGAACCTTCTCCAAGAAACTTCTCCGAGAGAACGTTTGAACGCGATGATACGAGAAATGCAAGTTCATATGGAATGTCAACAGTCACGGATTGTTGACGGCGATCAAAATCAAATGAGAAAGTCCGGGGACAGTTTACAAGTTAGGAACGTTCAACCCATTGATGAATTCTTGTATCCCAGGGTGGCAGAGCAGAACAATGCTCATAACAAGGAGATGATAGATCGGGTCCTTTGAGTTGTGCCGGGTAGCTCCGTTATTATTCTTTAGAAGGCGATGTGAGGAATCACTCGTTTACGAGTATTTTAAGTTATGATTAGAAGTGATGTGTTGGAAACAGGAAGAAATAAAATCTATGCTGTGTGTTGGAACCTTTTTGGAAGGAAAGAGAGGGGAAAGTCATGTTGTCCATCTGTTCAGATCTCGCGCAAGGAACGTAAAAGATGAAGTACTTCGCGAACTGCAGCATCAATGAGTGAAAACCTAACAGATCACAGCAGGTACATTCGGCGTGACTGGGAAGATGCTGCTGGGAGGGAGACTTCGCTTTTCGTTCCTCCAGCACTGAGGGCCAGACATACTGCGCCATCTGGTCATTCAGGTCAAGTGCCTCTCGTGATGCACCTTGACCAGCTCAGTGTTGACTCTCGTCCGGAAGGTGTCGCTCAGGCTGAACTTCTCTCTCATGCTGTCGTCCTTCCCAGCTATCTGCACCATCGCCTGCAAACGCCGTCACACCAGCCTCTTCTCCTCTTCCACCAACCGTATCGGAAGCAATGCGACCTGCTCGCTCCTCCTCCTCGGCTGCTCGAACGCGATCAAGACACCCTGCCGTCATGCTGTGAGGGGAGAGAGCAGCTCCCGCACTCGCGTGTCTAAAAGGAGCGAACCTCTGCCTCGCTGCTCATGCGCCACAGGATTCTCTTCGCACCGTCGCTTCCTGAATGTCGCGAGTCACGGCGATCGCGACGGCATCAGCTACCTCTCTAGCTCCTCTGCCTGCTTGGCGAACAGAAGGGACCTGCATGGGGGATGAGATCGTCTGCGTCCTGGACTTGCTTTCACCTTGATCGCACAGCTTCCTCGAAGTTCTTGTTCACGCGCTGCTCCGTGAGCTGCCGCCTGCTGTCAAGTTAAGGCGCTTCTCAACCAGCTGCTTTCCCACAGCAACTCAATCTCGATAAACTTGCGCGCTAACATCTTGCGTCTCGCTGCCTCCCTGAGTTCAAACTAGACCACGCTCAGTGAAGTAGCTTACGAAACAAGCTTGAACGTGGATAGATCACCTGTGTTTGATGGTAGATAGATTCCATCTTCGTCATTCTGGAGAAACAAACATCACATGAAGGCGTTGCGGATGCAATCACACATGAGCTTCATCTAGATGAAGTCCATGACTCAAGTTGGAGATGACAGTCGAAGAACGTCCTTTCTTCCCTTCTCATTCCTGCCCTCCTCTGCTCTCCTTGATCACCGTTGCCCCCGTTCCTTGAATCTCTTCTGTTCCCCTTCCTCCCCCTCCTCCTCCTCCTCTTGTC
>NW_005434626.1:166554-195782 GCF_000315625.1 Guillardia theta CCMP2712
CCCCCTCCCTCCTCCCGAACCTTGTCCACTCTCCCTTCATCCCCGCACCCGCGGGTCTCATTCTCCATCTGCCCTGACTTGCCATTTCCTCCTTGTGGAGTTTCGGGAAGCTGGAGCTGAAGAAAGGGAGGAGGGGCAAGGAGGAACAGCGATGGGCAGTTAAGCACTCAGTCGAGCATTCAGCAGAATCTCGTTCATTTGATGTTACATAGTTCACAGACCTCCGACGTGACGCAGGAGGGAAAAACTCAAAAAAATTATTTCGCTCGAGGATGATGAGAACAAACAGATTCTGAGGAGCCCGCAGGCTCACACGCTGTCCAAGAAGTCTCCCAGCAGCTCCTCCTCCTCTTTCGTCTTCTTCAGCCCTGCACACGGAGGCTCTCACGACGCGCAGGGGAGAGGCAGCTGACTTACCTCCCATGGTAGGAGGAAGCACAGAAACCCCCTTCTCCGTGACGTGAGGCTTGGGCTTTCGGATCCCCGATTTCTGACACATGCTCATTTCAGGGAAGAAGACAGAAGAAACGAGGCCAAGAGAATGCGAGGGAGGAGGGAGGAGGGAGGAGGGAAGAAGGCTTACTTTTCCACTTTGCGTGAATTCTCGCCAGCTGTCGATGCGATTCAAGCGAGCTTCGTCCCAATCTTTTGCGACGTTCTGAAGTAGCAGAAGGATCAGCGGTCATGAATGGAGCAACAATAGCAGAAGGATCAGCGGTCATGAATGGAGCAACAATAGCAGAAGGATCAGCGGTCATGAATGGAGCAACAATAGCAGAAGGATCAGCGGTCATGAATGGAAAAACAGCGTTTCACCTCTTGCACTTTTGTCTCCTGCTTGAGCTTGGCTAATGATTCCTTGTCTCGCTTCTCGTTGGCGATGAAAACTTTCTCTGCATGAGATCGTCGCTTCTCGAGCTGAAAGATTTTGTCAGAGGAATGTCTCAATGCAAACTCACGGACCTGGTTCAAGATGCGCAAAGCAGCCTCTCTCGTCCCGTCCACTAACATGTCCTCCTCCTCTTGGTTGAATTCATCTGCATCCGCAGTCTGCAGGAATCGTCATCATCTCCACCATCTACTAACTTATCATCATTGACCAAACAATGAACTCCATCATACTGATCTCCATCGTCTCAATCCTCCTCCTCATCCTCATCCTCCTCCTCCTCCTCCTCCTCCTCCTCATCGTCATCGTCATCACGCATGTTAAGGGACCTGAAAGGTATCATCCTCTGCTTCCGTGCGCGGTCGCTTCTTGACGCCACCGAAGAGAGCACTGCGAAGTTTGTTCACATCCGCAGTTCGCACTTTCTTGCGAGCAGCTGCTTCCTCCCGCTCCTGGCGCTTGCGCTTCTTGAGCTCTCGCTCGGCCTCCTGCCGAGCTGCATCCATCACTTCGACATAGAATTTGCGTTTATCCGCATCCTCCAGCTCGGCCAGCGCTTTCTTGCAGGCTTCAAAGGCTTCCTCGGCACGGGGGTGCTTGCACTTGTCAGGGTGCACCATGAGCGACACCCTCCTGTAGCCCATCTTGATCTCCTCCACCGTCATGTCCACGCGGACTTGCAGCACCTCGAAAGGGTTCAGCTTGTACTTGAGGATTCGCTCAACTTGCTGCTTCCTCTCCAAGTCCGAGGTTTCGGAAAAGAATTCTGACAGGAGCTCGAGATCAGCCTCTGCCAGCGGCTCTTCCGGCGGCTCCTCCTTCTTCTCCTCTTTCACTTTCACGTCAGACTCATCAGTCGCCTTTCCTTGGTCCTTATCCTTCGCCGCGTCCCCTGCAGGCTCAGCTTTGGCTGACGGCATGATCTCCGCAAGCCCCTTGAGGAGTGTGCTGTTTTCAGGCTCGTAGCGGAGACCCTCCTGGTAGGCCTGGATCGCCTCGTTCCTTCGGTTCAGCCCCACCAGCGCAGCCGCTTTCCTTCCGTAGCCCTTGGCCCATCGAGGAGCAAGGTTGATACACTTCTGCGCGTCATTCAAAGCGCTTTGAAACTGACTGACAGACGAGTATGCAGCGCTTCTGTTGGAGAACAGCACGTGGTTGCTCTTGTCCAGCTCGATCGCGTCCGTGAAGAAAGAAACAGCATCCTCGAAGTTCCCGGAGCTGAACGCCTTGTTGCCCTTACTCTTGAGAGTTTCAATCTTGCTTGCCTTGGCCGTTGCAGCGCTCTGCTTCTGATCTTCCTCCGTCTTGCATGGGTCACTCACAGCTGCGCTTTGAGATTTCATCTCTCCGAACGGCTCGTATGATGCGTTCTTCTGCGCCTCGACATGTCGCTCTTTGAGGTCCTCGATCGCTTGCTTTGAAGCCTCTCTGCCGGGCTCGAGCTCAAGCATCCTCTGGTGCACTTCTATCGCCTCTTCGAACCGATTCAGTCCTTCCAACGCTGCTGCTTTCCTGCCATGCCCTTTGATCCAGTCAGGATTGTTCTTGACGCACTCATTGGCGTCGTCCAGAGCTTTCTTCCACTCCCTGCAAGAGCATGTGCTCACTCTCAGCACGAACATGGTCGCAGTACCTCAAACGCGCGTATGCAGCACTTCGGTTGCTCAACAGGACGTGGCAACCTGGACGTTTCTCCAACCCAAGTGTATAGAACCAGATGGCATCATCGACCTTATTGGCTAAGAGAATAAGCAGAAATCAGATGCAGAAGAGATACATGCAGAACATCTGGTCAAGTACAAAAGCTTGTTGACGAGCAACAGGACAATCGACATGCCAGAAAACAGAGACCATCTCCGTTCATACGAGATCAGAAAAGAGATAACATATTGATTCATATGATTTCGCATTCAGTGAGGTCAGAGTTGCATCGACACTCCACGACAGTGCGAGAGTGACAAAAGACCCAAGTGAAGTCGAATCATGCTCGTGTGCATGCGTATGCGCATGAGTGAGAGCATGGCGGACGAGAGGCAGGAAGAGCAAGCATCCTCACCTTGAAGCATCTTGTTCCCCAGCTCCTTGCAATCGTCTGCGCTGCTTCCCTTCACCCCCCCCGGCAGAAGAGCCTCCGCTACCGCCGCCATGGAATTGTCTGGACTCTTTTTGGGCCTCGTCCCCGCTAAGCCTCTGGCCTCTTCCCCCTCCTTGCCCTCTTTACTGTAACGGCTACGTTATATTTGGGGCAGAGAGGGGATGTGGGGGACCTCTAAGGAGATGGCGGGAAGATCATCAAATTAGGACTAGGGAAAGGAGAACGAGAGCAGGAGGAGCAGGAGGAGCAGGAGCAGGAGCAGGAGCAGGAGGAGCAGGAGGAGCAGGAGGAGCAGGAGGAGCAGGAGGAGGAGCAGGAGGAGGAGCAGGAGCAAGAGAAGAGAAGAGTAGATAAATCAAGAATGAGGCAGTGTCGGATAGTGTTGGGCTGTGGAGTTGCTTTTAGTTAAGACATGCCGGATGTCGTGCCGATGGTGTGGTGTCGACGTCAAGAGGTTGCTGTACATGGTCGTCTTGTTCGGTCCTCTTCTGCAAGCTCCGTCGCTGGCAGATATTTCTTTGAAAGGCGATACCTTCGGCCAAGCATGTTTGCCCATCCAACGCGCCGGATGGAGCTCGGGAGGTTTACACAGCATTGCAAGAGACCAAGGCGAAGTGATCCGCAAATTACCCAATAGCGACGAGACTTTCATCCTCGACTTTGGGAAGAACAAAGGGAAGAAGCTGACAGAAGTGTCCAAAGAATACATCTCATGGTTGGTCAACCAGCAAGTGTACAAGAGCAGACCCGCGCTTCATGCTGCTCTGCTGTCCATGCAGATCTTCAGCAAGACCTCACAGTCCTCGTCAGTGGACAAGCCTAAGGAGGACAAGGGCCATATCAAGGGCCACCAGCACAAGGAATCCTGCAAAGCGAGCTTCCATGATCGGGAAGTACTTGCTAATATGCCTGGCCTGGATGTCCCACATGCTCTTATCGCTCACCTTCCGTCTGCTCAAGGCTCTGCGTCATTGGCCAGTGACACGACAGTCGAAGTTGGTGACGGCGAGCACGAGGAGGATCAAGCTGATGCCCCTGACGTCCCGTCGAACTCGCCTGACCCGTTCAAGACCGTCAAGAATAGCGAAAAAGCGAGAGAGGAGGCAGAGACAGGGGTTGCTTGCAGCCATGGCAGCAAGATCAAAGTTGAGAGAGCATGGAAGGCAGCGCACTCGCACGTGTCGGGCTGAGGAAGACGACCATCACTTCCTTCTTCCAACGAACGGGCAAAGTCGAGGGCCTGACGGGCGTCTTCTCGTTCTCGCACACTGAGAATCCTGCGACACCTTCGCCGAAGAAGATAAGGAGAAGCAATCTTTTGCGAGATGAGCTCAGGTGCGAGACGGGGCAGGGGGAGGATGGGGAAATGAAGAGCGGCAGGGGGAGGGGCAGGGGGAGGGGCAGGGGGGAGGGGCAGGGGGGAGGGGCGTCGTTTTCATGTGCTTAGGTTCACTTCTAGTTGGATCCGATCGACTCTTCCTCCTCACCTCCGCAACTCTTCTCTCGCTCCCTCCATCGTCTCAAGATTCGTGCGGCCGCTGCCCTGCGGGTCGGCGACGTACAACGAGCGACTTACGGCTGAACTTGAACTCATCGACTCGTTGGGTTTCGAAGAATGCTTCCTGCAGGTGAAGTGTAGGGAGGGAGGAAGAGAAGTAGGAGTAGGAGTAGTGGTAGGTACAGGAGAAGGAGGAGCAGGAGGAGCAGAAGCAGAAGCAGGAGTAGCAATGGGAGGAGGAGGAGGAGGGGGAGGAGGAGAAGCAGGAGGAGGTGGAGGAGCAGGAGCAGGAGCAGGAGCAGGAGCAGGAGGAGGTGGAGGAGCAGGAGCAGGAGCAGGAGCAGGAGCAGGAGCAGGAGCAGGAGCAGGAGCAGGAGCAGGAGCAGGAGCAGGAGCAGGAGCAGGAGCAGGAGCAGGAGCAGGAGCAGGAGGAGTAAGACCAGGAGCAGGAGCAGATAGTGTAAGACAGGAGCAGGACAGAGGGAACCAGTGAAAGCTGACATGATGGCGGCAGGTCCTGAAGTTGCTCGAACTTGCTGAGGGGATGCCTTACATAGTCAGAGGGTCTGCTGCCGGATCTCTCGTGTGCTACATGCTCGGAATTACTCACATCGACCCTGTACAAGACTTCTCTCGCTCTTCACTCCTCTCTCCTCTCCTCTCTCCTCTCTCCTTTCTTCCCCCTTCTCTCCCTCTTCTCTTTTCCTTCTCCCCCCCTTCTCTCCCCCTTCTCTTCACAATCTTGTAGGTCAAAGAGAAAATGTCGCTCAGTCGCTTCATGAACGCGTTGAGAAAAGATCTGCCAGACATTGACATTGACTTCCCTCACAACGAGGTTCGTCACGCCTCAGCTTCTCTTCGTCCTCGAGCTTCTCACTCCTCCTCCTCCTCCTCGTCCTCCTCCTCCTCCCTCCCTTTCATCCTCCCTCCCTTTCATCCTCAACCGCTCGTCTGTGCTTTCATCATCCCCCTTTACGTTTCCTTATTTCCTCTTTCTTTCCTCTTCTTTCCTCCTCCTTCATTTTCCTCGTCTGCATCATCCCTTTCCTTGTTCGTTTCCTCTTGACAACTTCATAGAGAGACAAAATCTTCGAGAGGATTTTCCGTCTTTTCCCCTCTCAGTCTGCGAGGATTTCAAACCATGTCAAGTTTCGAGAGCGATCGGCCAAACTTGAGTCTGCCAGAAGACTTTCACTACAGTGAGTGACTCCGTCCCCCGTCCCCCGTCCCCCGTCCCCCGTCCTCCGTCCCCCGTCCTTGCTCATTCCTTCTGCTTCCTCCTGCTGCCCGTGTTTCTCTCACGACCTTGGCAGCTGCAGGATACCCAGGGGGGTCAGCCCGGGCGAGTTCTTTCAAGGCCCCGTCAAGCTTCGCTACCAGGAGCTGGCCAGCAGCCTCGTCGGTCGCTTCCGCTGCTACTCTCTGCACTGCGGGGGCCTCGTCATCCTCGATGGGGGAAAGTCGCACGTGCCGGAGGAGCAGCTGGTGAAGGAGACGCGGGAAAGGCCGGGAGAGCGAAAGTTTCTTGACAACCAGGTCAAGTGGGACAAGAGAGATTGTCAAGAGCGCAAACTTTTCAAACTTGACATCTTGTCAAACCGCGGGCTGTCGCACTTGTGGAGCATCTCAAGGAAGCATGTGTACGAGTATCCAGCGGACGACCAGCAGACGGCGAAGCTCTTGCAGGAGGGCGACGTGATAGGAGTCATCTTCTGCGAAAGCCCGGTGAGACAAGCTTCTTCCTCCTCTACCACATCTGTTTACTTACTTGCTCCTCCTCCACCACCTCTTTCCTTCTCTTCGTTGTCTTCCTTCTCCCTCTCTGGCGTCCAGGCCATGAAGAAAGTTTTGCGCATTCTCGCTCCCTCAAACAGACGAGAGCTTGCGCTCGCTCTCGGTCTCGTCCGACCAGCCGCGCAGGTGACCAGCAGCTTCACTTGCTCTCCTCACGTCATGGCAGACGGCCAGGAAGTTCGGGCGTGAAGATCTTGTGCGGGAGACGTTGCTCTTGTGTTTGACGATGACGTGATCAACATGCTCAAAGTGATGTGCCTCCTCCTCCTCCTCCTCCTCCTCCTCCTCCTCCTCCTCCTCCTCCTCCTCCTCCTCCTCTTCCTCCTCCTCCTCCTCCTCCTCGTCTCTTCTATTCCCATCGTCCGTCATGCCCTCTGCTTCCTCTCCTCACGCTGCCTTCAACGGCTCACCTTGAGCAGGAACTGCTCGGGTGCTCAGAGGCCAGCGCGGAGCTACTGAGGAAGGCCTTCATCAAGGGCGACCCTTCCTTCCAGCTCGAACTCGAGCGCGGCATGGCAGTTGGAAACTTCACTGCGATGCAGGTGGGCAGTCAGCTGGGGGTTGACACCGTGACAGGCGTTTGACAGGTGAGAGATGCTCTGCTGAGGTTGGCCAACACAGACAAGTACTCCTTCTGCAAGAGTCACGCGGTAGTCGAGCAGCAGCTGCTGCTTCCTCCTCCTCTCCCTCACCTAATTTGCTGCCAGATGGGATACGCTCACCTCAGCTGGGCTCTTGCTTACGAGAAGGCGCACAGCCCAGCTGCTTTCTGGAAGAAGCACGTTGAGATCCTGCTCGGCGATTCAGAATCCGTCTACCGTGATCATTCCCCCTCTTCCCTTCTCCTGCTGCTCAGCATACCTCCTTCAGGCTGCTGCTGCTTCTTTCTTCCCTCTTCCCCTGTCTCGTCCTTGCCTCACCAGCTGACGTCATGCAGGCCCCTGGGTCTACAAGCGCGAGGCCTTGTTGGCTGGTGCCTCGCTGGCGGAGCAGCAGCAGCCGAGCCTGAGAGGAGGAGAGCTGGAGCCTGTGGAGCAGTTCATGTGCTTGACATGGAGGGGAGGGAGGGAGGTGACGTGCGAGCAGGAGGTGGGGAGTCTGGCTGGGAAGCTCGTTCCTGCCAGGATGCTTCTTCGATACCAGCAGCAGGTGAGAGTCTGTCGGCGTTGGGTGACCTGATGGATGCGACGCCCAGTGTGACGGGGGAGGAGACGACGGCGAAGTTTCGGGGAGTCTGGGCGGCAGGAAGGAGGTACAAGAACAAGGTTTTCTTTATCACTCTCGGCGTGGGCAACAAGCAGTTTGTCGACCTGGTCTGCGACGTTTCTAACCTGCGCGTGGGGATGGAGGACTTTGACGAGGCTGCGTCAGCAGCCTTCCTGTGGGGCGACGGGTAGGCGATGAGCTTGTTGGCGGTTGACTCACTTCACGCAGCCTCCTGCAACGAACCAACGGCAACGTCATGGTCCTCTGCCGCAACCTCAAGTGGTCTTAGGAAGGTCAAGCGATTTTCTCTGAGATCCGTTGGATGTAAACTAGCCTTCGCTCCTGCTGCGCCCTGTCAATCTCCTCCCATCGCCTCTCCTTGCGCGTTCGCTTTTCCTCCTTCATTCTCAGGTACCACCGCCTGCCAGTGCATGTCAGCGCTCCAGCTGGTCAAACTTCACTATCGTCCGACTGGATCTTGCGGAGGGACTTGTCTTGCAGGGTCGCATGCAGCCGATGTTTGATCTGCCGCCTCGTCAGCTCACCGGCCTGTCAGGAGCCTCCCGGACCCTCTCAAACATCTCCTCCTGCTCCTCCAGGTCCGGGCGGTTGAAGTACTCGGCAAGCCCATCTGCCCTCCAGGTGAACCGGCGGAGCTCCTGGTACCAGGCGCCGTCCTCGTCGTCCTTCCAAGCGAGGTAGAGGAAGCGAGTGTGCTGCCTGCTGGGCGACTTGCTTGACGGGGTTCTCACCACGATCTCTTGACCCCCTCCAGCTGGAATTCAGCACAGAGGAAGCAGAGCAGCAGCAAGCCAGCAGACTCACCGCAGAAGCCCTCGAAGCTCCAGCGCTCATGTTGGATGCAGTGTCTCATGTTGTACTCCCAGCTGGCGTCCTGCTGTCCCATCAGCGCCTCCTCGTCTCGTCGTCTCCCCGCACTCGCTCGCTCATCTCTATCAGCAGCATCCCAGCCTCCGTCAGCACCTGTCCCGGTTGTGAGGCCATGGCAAGCGGAGAAGAAGACAGCACCAGCAGGCATTCCTCCCAGTCCTCCGCCTTGTCCTTGTTGCCGCTTTCTGCGTGGAAAAGATCGGATGCCACTGGAGCAACTGGAGGAGGAGTGGGGGGAGGGGGAGGAGGATGAAGGGGAGGAGGAGGAGGAGGAGGAGGAGGAGGAGGAGGAGGAGGAGGAGGAGGAGGAGGAGGAACCTTTCAGCTTCCAGGCTTTCCCGCGACGTAAAGCAGGTTGATGAAGCATATCGTCCATCTGCAGTAACCTTGAGCTGAGAGCTGCTGGGGGAGAGCTGGGAGAGGAGCCTCACGCGGCGGGCTCGGAGGTTAATCGACTTGCGCTTGTCGCTCATCTCCTTCTTTTTGTTGGCGAGGACCTCGCTGACGTCAGAGTTGAGCCTGCGAGGAGCCGATGAGCCAAGCCAGGAGGGAAGCAGATACACGCACAAGATGATCTCTCCCGGTAGCTCCAGCAGGTTGAGAGATCTATCCGCATGCGCTTCCCGGGGAGGAGAGTCTCTGTCTTCGTCGAGCCTCTCTGCCCTGCTGACTTGCAACTCCTTCTTGACACTCCTCGCTCTGAAGCAGACGAGATCAGCTCAGTCACGCACAAGCATGTTGCTGCCTTCTCAGTGGAGATTTGCTTCCCTCCTTCACGCTCTTTGGCTGTTTCAACGGCAGCGACTTGGAGCCATCGAAGGGACGCGGCGGGAGATCGTTCGACCTGTTCCTGCAACCAGCACAACCTTCACAAGCCTCGCGATGACAGTAGGAGCGTCACGCTGCTCACGAACCAAGAGGGTTGGAGCTTGGAGACGTTCATGAGCTCGGGACGGAAGGTTCGAACAAGCAGGTTCTTGCGGATGGAGCTTGCTCGCAGCCGGTTATCTTGCTCCTTCACCATGTTCATGTGCTGCATGTTATGCAGCAGCCTTTCGCTCCTTCTGTTGACCTTGTTGAATCTCTGACAAGCAAGTGAATCGCGATAGAGGAGAACAAGGTCTGACCGTTTGCACAGCTCCCAGCAAGACTGTCGCCTCGTCCTTGCTCAGATTCCCTCTCCTTCGCCTCATCAGGCACCAGCTGAAAGCTTTCAGCTCGTCGCCTACCTGTCAAGTCCCATGCTTATCCTATCCGACGTCTTGATCTCCGCTATGAACCTGCTCGGCCCTCATTGTCTTCTCTATCAAATCTCTTCGTACTCTGAGAATTTCTCAGCTCTGGTCGCCTCCAGCTCGGAAATGTGCGAATCATGCGCTTGACTCGACGATCTTTGCTTGGCGGCATCTGAGACCATGTAAGCGGTTATGTCTGTTACTCCTCCTGCGGCGCAAAAGAAAATCGAAGAGGAGAACAAAGGTGTAAACAGACGCATACAAACATTCAGTCATCAGAATCGCCTCCACATGTCATCGAACAACATCACACAGCCTCTGAGCACCGGCTGCCTCCAAGTCCATCCAGGACTTCTCCTCCTTCGCCATCGACTTCTTTCCTGCTGGTCTAGGCGGCACCAGAGCTTCGCCTCCCTGCAGCTCCAGGGGATGACTGCTCGACATCAGCGGCGCGAGAGCAGCAGAAGAGAGTCCCGCACATCTTGACGTCTCGTCTGACTTTGCATCCTCCGCTAGCAAGCAACTCAGTCGCGCCTCCTCACGCCGATCTGCTTGCCTCACCCCTTGTAACCCCGCGCCTCCAGGAACCTCCGCGTGCCCAGGTAGAAGCAACTTTGCCGGAGATCCTCCCGCTCATGCTCCCGGAGGAAGTTGAACCTGAGAGGAGGTCAGAGGCACGGGGAGCGGAGGAAAGCCTTCACGTCGGAGAATCTTGCGATGCCGCATACGAGAACCAAGTCGACTCTCTGCGATCTCTGTGCTCATAGTCGGGTTTCTGGTACCTCGCGGTCAGAGCTGGATGCTGCCGAGGAGAAGTGAAACTCTGGTCGTAGCTGCTCTGTAATCGCGCCCTAGCAGACAAGGGGATGGAAAGAGCTGAAGTCATGCTTGTATCTCTTACAAGCTCAGACTATGTGCCAATCACCACAGACTGAGAGTTTCAACCAACTTTTGACTGCACATCCTTCGACTTGACCGTGAGTCAAGTCAAGTTGGATGTCTCTCATGCTCAGTGGGTACTGTGACGGCATGTCACCTGTTGCCATGTCTGAGTCCCATGTCACGAGTCGCTCGCTCTTGTCTTGTGCTTGTTCGGCTCTAACGGAAGGACAAAAAAGGATCCATAGGCCCGTAAAAGGTGGTTTTACTGTATTCAGGTAATTGAGAATAAATAAAATTCTTTCAGCTATCATCTTTCTTTTGGACCAATAGCCCCATAGCCTCCAGCTGTCCATAGGTTCTAGGGGTGGTGGGGTACTATGGTAGGGGTGATGTAGGCTCGAATTGAGGTCGTTTTCAAGGGTAGGGCAATGAAAGTCTAGGGTCAGGGTTTTGGGGGTTCCTCGCAGCGCGGCATGGGGGAAGGGAGCAAGGATGGACACGGGAGGGAGGAGGAGAGGGAGAGGGAGGAGAAGGAGAGGAAGAGTGACAGAGATAGGAAGAAAGACAGAGATGATCGAGATCGAAAGTCATCCCGAAGATCCCGCTCCAGATCGAGATCGAGGGAAAGGAGGAGGAGGAGCAGGAGCCCCGACCGGAAGAAGGATCGGGATCGACGATCTCGCTCTCGCTCGCGAGACAGGAGAAAACGGAGCAGAAGCCCCGACAGGCACAAGAAGAAGGACAAAGACCGGCGAAGATCCAGGAGCAGGTCCAGGAGCAGATCTCGAGACAAGGATGAAAAGAAGAGGAAGCGGGACGAAGAGAAGGAGAAGCAGAAGGAGAGGGAGAGGGAGAGAGAGAAAGAGAGGGAGGGAGAGAAGGAGACGACAAAAGAAAGTGAAGACAAAGAAACAGAAAAGGCCGTGGATAAGGAGAGAGAGAAAGAACTTGAAAAGGAAAAGGAGGTTGAGGAGGAGAAGAGGAAAGAGGCAGAACTGGAGCAGAAACGGAAGGAGCAAGAGGAGCTAGAAGAACAGATGAGAATCAGGAGAGAGAGAGTGGCTAAATGGCGCGAAGAGCAAAACAAGTCATCGGGAAATGCTGAGGAGGGTGCTGGCACCGAAAGTCATGACACCGAGATGGTGGAAGCAACGGAGATGGTCGAAGAAGAGACGAGCCAGCAGAAGCAGCAGATGGCGGAAGAGAACTACTTTGATAAAGACGACGACGACGAGGAAGAGATGAAGCCTGCAGCCATGGAGGAAGCCGGCGCTACTGAACCCCAGACGAATGAAGGAGCTGGTAAGGCGGAGGAGGAAGAGGAGGATCCCCTCGAGGCCTACATGAAATCCGTGAATTCTGAAGTGAAACAGCTCGAGGAGGTAGACAAGAAACGGATGAGCAACGTTGTGGACATGGACTCTATTCTGAAGATGAACAAGAATCAAGGTAGTGCAAACCAAGGGAAGTCCAGGTCCATGGAAGGATTGGGGGTTAGGATGGAAGTTGAAGACAGTATTCCCGACCTCGATGAAGAATTGAAGAGAAAGAATGAGGAGTTTGATATCAAGCAATGGTTAGAAAGTAAGAACCAATGTAGGAATCTTAGACCTGTCGATCATTCTCAGATGAACTACGTGCCGTTTCGACGCAATTTTTACATAGAAGTGCCTGAAATCGCCAAGATGACCGATGACGAAGTCAAGGATTACAGGTCGACGTTGGATGGAATCAAAGTGCGAGGAAAACGCTGCCCGAATCCAATCAAGACTTGGTTTCAATGTGGTCTCAGCGATCGTGTCCTTGCTGTGATCAAGAAGTTGAACTGGAAGAAGCCAACACCTATTCAGTGTCAGGCGCTTCCTGTCATCATGAGTGGCAGAGATTGTATTGCCGTCGCAAAAACTGGATCGGGAAAGACTGCAGGCTATCTGCTTCCTTGCTTTCGCCATGTGCTTGATCAACCTGCTATCGAGATTGGTGATGGACCAGTTGCGCTTGTTTTTACCCCAGCAAGAGAGTTGTGCATTCAAGTCTTCTTACAAGCAAAACATTTCTTTAAGCATACCGGAGTTACAGGATGTGCAGTCTATGGTGGTGCACCAGTGGCAGACCAAATTGCTGAGCTCAAAAAGGGGCCGCAGATTGTGATTTGCACTCCAGGCAGGATGATTGATATGCTTTGTGCCAATGCTGGAAGAGTAACGAATCTACGAAGAGTGACGTACTTGACCATCGATGAGGCTGACCGCATGTTTGACTTGGGCTTTGAGCCACAGATTACAAAGGTACTTGAGAATACGAGACCAGATCGCCAAACTGTCTTCTTCTCTGCTACATTCCCCAAGCAGATGGAAAATTTGGCAAAGAAGCACTTGAGAAACCCCATCGAGATGGTTGTCGGCGGTCGAAGCGTAGTGTCTGATACCATCGAACATTTTGTCGAGCTTCGTGAAGCGAGCACCCGCTTCCTACGCACTCTTGAGTTGCTTGGCGAGTGGTATGAGAAAGGACAAATTCTGCTGTTTGTGGAAAGACAGGAAAGCTGTGATGAGCTGATGGGTATGCTAATCAAGCAAGGGTACGCGGCCCTTACATTGCATGGTGGTATGGACCAAGCAGACAGAGACTCGACCTTAGCAGATTACAAGAATCAAGTTGCCAACATATTGATTGCAACCAGTCTTGCTGCGAGAGGCCTTGACGTCCCGGGGTTGAATCTCGTCGTCAACTATGATGCTCCCTCGCACTATGAGGACTATGTGCATCGAGTGGGACGTACGGGAAGAGCTGGGAGGAAGGGTACTGCGTACACTTTTGTTGACCCGTCGCAACGACAGCTCATTCCTGATCTTGTTCGCGCCTTGACACTTTCAAATCGACCAGTCCCTAAGGTAAGATCCATCCCTACCTCTCGTCTGCAGTATCTCTCTCACGTTTGTGATACAGGATCTGAGAGATCTCGTAAACGAAATCAAAGCCGAGAAGAAGAAGGGCAATAAGGTTGCCAAAGGCTCAGGCTTTGGTGGCAAAGGGTATAAGTTCGATGAGGCTGAGCAAGCCAAGATGAAAGAAGCAGCGGCGAGATCAAGAAAGCAGTTGCTGCTTCAGAATGGCGAAGAAGTATCTGACGACGAAGAAGAGCCCATGCAGGATGAAGACTTTGAAGAGCAAGCTACCAATCTCACTGTCCAACATCAGCAAAAAGTGGCTGATTGGTCGGCCAAGACGATTGAGAAGGAAAGCAACAAGGCATTCAATGACTTGGTAAAAAAGGCGACAGGAGGTCTTTTGCTCAAGGACATTGTCCCCACCAACGCAGCTGGTGTTCCAACGGCAGGCGCCATCGGTATGCCGTTCGAACGTAACATTTCAAACATGTCGTTTGATTGCGTTGCAGCTGGCGTTGCACATCAACACCCGACTGCTGCACCTCAAGCCGGGCAAGCCGGAGGTCAACCTTGACATGCAACCCTGGTTACACTGACACTCTTGCAGGAGCACTTGTCACAAGCGACATCGCTGCCCGCGCCAAGGCTGCTGCGGCTGCTCTTGGTCTCACCGCCTCGTCCGGTGGGGCAGCAGCTCCGATGGCAGGAGGCGGAGCGTTGGTGACTACAGGAGGAAATCCGCCGTCAGCCATGCAAGCCATGGAGGCTGCCAAGAGAGCAGCCGCGGCCTTGGGTCTCGGGGGCGATGGGACAGAGAATGATCATTATTCAGAAGAGCTCGAGATCAACGACTATCCTCAGGCAATTGCTCGCGACGAGACTTGTTGCGCACCTGACTGAACTCTCAGCACGCGAGATGGAAGGCGACTCATCGTGACAGCATCACTCCCATCATTGAGTTCTGCGATGTCTGCGTCACGGCAAAGGGCATCTACGTGAAACCGGGCCTCAACCCCCCACCTGGCAAGTGCTCTCCCTCGTGACTCGCGTTGAACTGCCTGACTTTCGCTTTGGGCAGGCGAGAGGAAGCTTTATCTGCTGGTGGAGGGAGATTCAGAGATGAAGGTCAAGAGCGCAATCAATCAGGTCATGAGCCACTTGCCTCTTGTAACAGAGTCTGACAAGCCCTCAGTTCAAGAAGTTGTTGCAAGAGGCCACGCTGGAGTCGGACGAGGCTCAACGTCCTTTGTTCTCCAAGTACACTGTGTAGGGTCTACTACACTATACTTGTTTACTGGTTTCATGATTAAAACTTTCTGCCAAATACTCGTTTCTTCCCATTCAACTCTTGTCTTTCACCTCAGGTGAAAGTTAGCCAAAAGCGGCGAAGAGAAGCGGCGAAGAGGAGTGGAGAGGAGGATTGGCAGCTCACGAGGTTGAGCTTGAGTGGTTCTGCGCTCCTTGTGTTGTCTTGTGCAGGAAAGTGTGCGGAGCCCAGGTGAACTCCGGGTAGACCATGGCGTACGAGGTCGAACTCCCGCTGTGTGAGTAGAGCTTATGCTTACTGCTGACAGACAAGAACTTTCTTCCTTTCATGCTCTTCTCAGCTAAAAGTATCTGGTCACTTGTGGCGTCTCCTGGGTAGCTAATCTGCACCGACTTCAGGCTTTTGAGCGACGACACTGTAGATGCAAGCGGCTGCGTTCTTGAAAGTCGATCCTTGCTGGCACGCAAGCTAGATGAGTGACCCTTCAAGATCGTGCGATCAAAATGAGGAAGATCATCCTCTTGACTCCAAATGTTCATGACATGCACTGTGAACGATTCTCTTCTTTGGCTCGGAGTCAACAGGCCATCGCGCTGCATGGGCAGCGATGGAGCTGCTTCCCTCACAGGATTGGACCTCTCATCAGAGACATCGCGTCTTGTTCTCATTGTCTTCTCTTGTCCATTCCCGACTCCTCCTTCACTATGAACCCTCCGCGCATGGCGCTCGATGCGGGTCCCTGCAAGCCATAGCGGTTCCATGTTGGATCGATGTCCCGAGCTGGGTTCAGGGTGGGGATGAGGCTCGCGGGCCGCCCGGCCGGGCCCGGGGCTCGCCGCAACTTGAAGGCTCCGAGTCAGTGAGGCTCAGGCCCTGATGCCATAGCCTAGTACTCTGACTCTATCTCGGCACCGGCGTTCGGCCCGGCCCAGCCTGTACCGGCCGCTACCGGGTACTCAGTAGCCTAGTAGCGTACCGTCACGGTGGCACTGCGGCCGCAGTGAGTCCAGCACGCTCAGTTCCGAGCGGCCCACTGGGCCGGGGCCCGGCGCGGCCAGTGATAGTAGTTCGGAACTGGCTCAGCTGCCGCCGCGCCCAGGCGGGCCGGCAGGCTGACAGTGTCACGCAGTTCCCGGGGCCGCCGCACCGGGCCGGGCCGCGCCCGGCCCGGGCCGCGCGGGGCGGCCCCTCCGGATCTCGGAGTCATGACTGTCGGGTGCCCTCAAATCTTATCCCACCGTCGGGGGAGATCCGTCTACGCCGTGACTACCCTACCTCCTTCTAAGGGACTACCCTACCTCATATACAAGTACCCTACCTCCGCTACATCACCGCGACTACCCTACCTCTTCTTTGACGTCCCTACCTCCCACCATCCAAGCAGTGAAATGAGTCACCCCCAACCCCCAAATGCTCTACCCCACCGAGTACTCCACCCGTATCGCCTCTATCACCCCCATTCCATTCCACCCCACCCAAGTAGATATAATAATCATCTCGCTGGTGGGGTGGGGTGTATGCTGAGTGGCTGAAACATGCGCGGGATCTTCTACTTGATGTGGACTACCTAGGGGTAGTTTTTATCAGGGGTAGGGGTGGGGCGGAAGATGACTGACTACCTACCCTTCGGATATTGAAAACAACCCCTGTTGCTCGCTTACCTCCGTTTTGTCCACCACTCGGAAACCTCCTAGGTATCACCCTACCCCCATAGATGACACATATAGTACCCTACCCCGCCATCGGATCTCGCTCTGAAGAGTCCCCAGCAGAATCGAGCCATAGACGAGTTGGTGTACCCCCCGGGTCCCTCAGGTCTACCCCCAAAACTCCCCAGGACCACCCACCATTGATACTCATTCCCTCAAACCAAATTCTGATCACCCATCTTGATAGGGGAGCCTAGGGGTGTAGGGGTGTAGTAGGGTGCTGATGTTAATAGAGGGGGGGAGGGGGGGTGCTCGATGTAGATATCGAAGGTGGGGTGGGAGGTATTAAAATATTTAAGTTAATATGTCCACGTCGATGAAAGTAGAGGTTGCGTTGACCCCATCCTCTTTCACCAAGGTACCGGTCATTTTTCATCTCCGTTCCAAATTTGTACACTTGGTACCAATATTTGATTGAAACTTGGCAAATTATTTTTTAAAATTTCAAAATTTCAAGAATAAATTTCTCAATTTTCCCACCCCACTATTCTACTAGCGCTTTGTTGTTGGAGGACTTGGGACAACGGTACAGAAGCACCTGCATGGTGGGATACCCCTACCCCCATTACATTATAGAAAACCACCCCCCCGTATCTCCCCTGCACTCGAGCGGCAGCCATGGGCTCGGTCGTGGCGCTGGTTGCTCTCTCCCTGCTCCTACCGGCGCAGGTAAGCTGGATATGCTCGCTCTCAGTCATCTATGCCATCGACCTCCTCCTTCCTCTTCTTTCTGCTCGGCTCTTCTCTTCGTACATCGCGTTGCGCATCGCATTCTATGGATCATGCTGGATCACATGCCATAGCGTGGTCCAGCAGGACGTCGAGATGCTGGCTCTATATTATCTTATGTTGCTCATCACACTGTTCTTGATGTTTTTCATTCTATGCCTGCTTCAATTATGTTCTTGTCGACGATTTGTACAAAGAGTGCGAGTGTCTTTCAACTTGTCTGTGCATGTTTGCTGTTGTGAGTTTGAGTTTCGCAGGCCTTTTACTTGCCGGGTGTTGCACCAAGAGCATTCAAAGATGGCGAGCCTGTCAAGATGAAGGTTCAGACTTTGGTGAGCACTGAGACTCCGCTGCAGTTCGACTACTATCAGGTGAAGTCTTCGACACATAACTGGAGGTCTTTTGTAATCTTGGTCTTCCAGCTTCCTTTCTGCCAACCAAGGAGGGTCCAAGATTTGCCTGAGAACCTCGGAGAGGCTCTGGCTGGCGAGAAGGCTCACACCTCCGCTTACAAGGCGCGTGTGCGCGTGAATGAGTATTGCAAAGTCCTCTGCCGCAAGACCTACACCCCCAAGCAAATGGAAGAGTTTCAGGATTTTGCCATTCTTGAGGTAATCCATGTGAGAACCTTCTATTCCCACTCATCGTCATGTTCAGTACCGTGTGAACATGCGATTGGACAACCTCCCTGTGGCTGAGATGATCAACTTCGCTTATGAGGACAAGCCCGACAAGACCATGCAGGTTTCAAAGAAAAGGTGATGCAGATGATTTCGAAATGATGTTGGATTTTCAAAGATTTACAATCTTGGCTATCCCGTTGGTGGCAAGCTTGCTCCGGAAGATGGTTCCAAGAAAACGGTACATGCATAAAGGAATTACCAAGTTTGCTGATCAATGCTCAGTCGCAAAGCACCGACACATATGTCTTGAACAACCATTTGCGCTTCAAGATCAAGTATCACCCTGTTGACACTGGAGATGGCATCACCTCCGAGGGTGAGCGAGGCAACTACATTGTTGGATATGAGGTAAATCTCTGTGGATGCTGAGCCCTGCTCTGAGCCCCACCTCAGGTCATTCCTTTCTCCATCAAGCACACCTACTACGGAAAGTGGAATCAGTCGGCCGTGCCATACCATCCCCTCACTACCTGTGCTGGAAGCCCTCCAAATGGTCGTTTCGAACGGTCTGATCACAAGTAGAAGTTGGGCTTCACTGAATCGCGATGCAGCCATCAGCCACAGGTCATTGACCCTGCTGAGGGCGGACAGGTCATCTGGACTTACGACGTTGAGTGGGAGCTCAGCGATGTCAAGTGGGCTTCACGCTGGGACGTTTACCTTCAGGTATTGTTGATAGCAAGAGTGAAAATGATCGTAATTGCTTGTTTTCAGATGACTGATGATAACATTCACTGGTTCTCCATCGTCAACTCATTTGTCATCCTCATCTTCCTCACCGGGTAACAAGGGCTTAGTCTCACTTGAGTCTGCTATTTACACAGTTTTGCAATCAGTATTGTTGGGTTGATTATGACCCGCATTCTCCGCAAGGATTTTGCCAGATACAACGAGGTTTGTAATGTGTTGTTCGACCATTCGGATAGTTAGTCTCACCGTCCAGGTTGCTCTTACTGAGGAAGAACTTGCGGAGGCCAATCGTGAGATGCGGTGATGTTTTCTTTGTGTGTCTGTGTGATGGGCATCTCATCTGTCCGTACAGTGAGGAGACTGGCTGGAAGCTCGTCTACGCGGATGTCTTCCGTGCTCCTCCTTTTGGAAGACTCCTCAGTGTCATGACGGGATCTGGGCTGCAGCTGTTCATTATGGTAGACTCGTTGTTGATAACCATATCCGAAGCAGCTAACTCTTGTCGGATAGACTATCCTGACCCTTCTGTTCGCTACCTTGGGATTCTTGTCTCCAGCCAACCGCGGAGCACTTCTCTCCTCGGTGACTTTGATGTCTCAGATTTATGGTGTGCTCACTCGCTTTCAGGTCCTCGTCTTCTTCGTGTTGATGGGCCTTCCAGCTGGCTACATGTCGGCTCGTTTCAGCAAGATGTTCAAGGAGGTTCGATCGGGTGCTGTCAACTCGATTGCAACCTGACATGGTTTGCAGGACAACCATTTCCAGACAGCCCTTTGGACTTCTACCATCTTCCCTGGAGTGAGTCCTTTGATTCACCCTCAATCAATCTTATCTGACTTGATGTTGGTCAGGTCTGCTTTGCCGTTTTCTTTGTGGTGAACCTTGTCGCTTGGGCGAAGCGATCGTCGACTGCAGTTCCTTTTGGTAGGCTCGAGACAATTTTGACGTGACTGAGACTTTCTTCAGGAACTCTCGTGGTCTTGGCTTTGTTGTGGTTTGGTGTTTCTCTGCCGCTCGTATTCTTCGGAGCCTTCCTGGGATACAAGAAGGACCCGATGACTGTCCCAGTGCAGACTAACCCCATCCCCCGTCAGATTCCTCCCCAGGTTTTTCTGTTGATTCTGATGTACATTCTCACTTACAAAAATAGCTCTGGTACCTGCAACTTCCATCTTCCATTGTAATGGGAGGACTTCTGTCCTTTGGAGCTGTATTTGTCGAGATGTTCTTCATTATCTCGTCCATTTGGCAGGTGTAGGAATATTCAAAATTTCACGGCATGTCTGATCGCGTTTGCAGCACCGTTTCTATTACATGTTTGGATTCCTTGCACTGGTCTTCATCATCCTCATCGTTACCTGCGCTGAGATCACCATCGTCTTGTGCTACCTCCATCTGTGCGCTGAGGACTACCGGTAGGGAACGATGCAAGCATGATGTGAATGCTTTCTGATGATGAGCAGATGGTGGTGGAGGTCATACTTGACCTCTGGTGCTGTCGCTTTCTACATGTTCCTTTATGGAGCATACCACTACTTCACCAGAGCTCACCCTTCGGCTCACTTTGACTCTCTCGCATCGAGCGTCTACTTTGGGTAATAGATTCCGATTTCATTTTGTCCTGCGTGCGGGATGCTGACCTTTGACTTGCAGATATCTGTTCATCTTCTGTTATGCAGTGTTTGTTTGCACTGGGTACGTTAACGTAGTGGTTTCACGGTCGGTCTGACTTGTTAACAGCTTCGTTGGGTTCTACTCGTGCTATCAGTTCATCGTTAAGATCTACAGCTCAATCAAGATCGATTAAGGGACAAGAGTTGGTCTCGGCGTTATGACAGCCTTGAGCCGGCGTCTCTTCATGAAACATCTACTCCACCTGTGAATTTGAGCCTTTAATTAAAGAAGCAAGAGACCGCTGACGCGACTGTAAACAATAGAGCTGGTGCCGGTAGTCTTAAATGGCACCGTAGAGCCTCACAGGGAGCTCCTGGCGCTTCCCCGCTCTCTTCCTCCTTGCCGCGACGATCAGGGCGATCATGGCCACATTGAGAACCACGAGGATGGCGACAGCGGAGGTAGACGAACCAGCGATGCGCTGGAAGAAGGGAACCTCACGCACCCTCACTGAAGTCTGGGCGAGGGAGTGAAGGTTCTCGGAGAAGTAGTAGCCCGGCAGCTGGTTCTTGATGTGTGCCGGAAGGTCGTGCTTGTTAGCAAAGACACCAAAAACAGTGGAGCCAGTGTCGAAGATGACGGTGAAAGTCTGTCGAGGAGTTCCGATGCCGACGTCCATGAAGTACTGGGTTCCCTTCTGGTTCACGATGGGGATGCGATCGACCTGCGTGAGAATCTCCTGGTGCTGGGCTGGGTACATGACCTCGTTGCCACGGAGAGCCCTAAGCTTCGCTACTGGAGCGCTGTTGAGCTCGAAGTTAGCCAGCACGTTTCTTGTGACAGGAACGTAACGCTTGTTGAGCGGAGCAATGCCGATGATGGGCTTGTGACCTGTCATATCGAACTCGACGATGTATTCCCGGAAGAAGACATCTCCGACGAGCAAGCCTTGCATGCCCTCAGGCGACGGCTGTACGCAAGTCTGATCGGTCTCGGCCAGGTACCATGAAGAGAAGGGGACTTCCCAGGTCTTCTGCCCGATCTCCAACCAGAAGGATCTTCCCTTCTTCCAGTGCTTGGCGAAATCATCCCAAGGAACGTTCGCCAGCTGGCCTTGCATGGAGTCCGCAGGGATGACCAAGCAGGAGGTGCCAGAATCCATGATAGAAGGAGCTCCGTAGTTGCGCTGAGCCTTGGACCTGAACTGCAGAAGCTCGACCGCTGATCCGTAGTTGTCACCAAACTTCAAGGAGGTGACGCCAACGATGAAGTCGTCGGAGGCCAACGCCGGTGTGTACCACATGGTACCTTGAGGCAGCGATTAGCCCACAGCAAAGCACAAGTATGTTGGGTACCTGAGGTGGTTGCGGGATCGTATCCTCCAAGCTGAACCTCAGCAGCATCATCGGTGGAGAAGAAGGAAAACTTGCGCTTGAGGTTCGCAGCGTTAGTGTCCTGCAGCACCGTCAGAACGTCTGGCGCCATGCACTCTCAACACGCCACCTTGTTCTCAGCGTCGGTCATGGCAAACAACACAGGGGTCGGGAGGTCACTGCCAGCCTTGGGGAGACCGAAGCCGAGGATACCGTCGACACCATTGAAGTCAGGGCTGTTGCAATCGGTGATGACACCTGCGCTGTCGTCACGGCAGACACTAGCACACGCCGCCCGTACCGAAGGGAGAAGTAGCCTTGTAGTCGCCCATGTACACTTGATCCACTCCAGAAAATCCCCTGAGGTGCGATCCATCCGCATAGTTGAGGTCGAAAGTCTGCAGCGAGAGGTCAAACTTGGCCCACAGGTCATCACAGGGAGGGTAAAGAGGTACCTGTGAGGTTTGGGCAACGAAGGTAGAGGACTTGCTCGCATCGAAATGCCTCGAGTCTTGGGGCCTGCGGTAGGGCGTCAACTTACATGACACCAACATGTCTGTCATCGAACCTGTAGGCCTCATCGAAGAGCTTGTTGGACGACTTCTCATCGGCTACCTTGAACTTTCTGCTATGCATGCGAGCATGTCGGCTGACAGATGCGCACTAGAAAACGTTTCAGTCCACAAGAGACATGGCATGCATACAAGTACCTGAACCCTGAAGGATGGGTCGGTATCACAGGGAAGCTCGTCTCTGGCCATCTGCAACACAGTGAGAAACAAAAACAGAGAAGCGAAAGGGAAGGATGAAGAAGCAATGGAGTGCAAGTGAGAATTTTATCCTACCTGGTCAGCATGCTTCCTTGCAAAGTCGTCAAGCTCTCGAACGTCAGTTCGGACATCCTCCCTTGCAAAGTAGGCATTGAAGTCTGCAAACATGTAAGAAGAAACATTGATATGTTGATAGCCCGACAGCAAAGACTACCCTACACAAATCGCAAGTTGCAGCAAATGGGACCGAGATGATGAAGGCATCGAACAGAAAGAAGATGTCAAGAAGAAACGAAAGCATGACATTGGTAGGAGTCATTCACCAGAATTTAGAAAAGTGGGAGAAAAGAAATCAGCTCAACAATGATCATTCACGGCACAACTGGCAGCAACGTAGGTGAACAAAACAAGATGAACTACATGAGCAGCAAGTTACAATCAACTTGTAGCTTCGAAACCTCTCACTGGATTTGCTCACCTCTTGCTGCTTGTCTTCCTGTCTCTTGAATCTTCGTGGGAACTGCCATGCCGACCCCCAACAGGCACGCCAGCGCCATGGCAGTCGCCAGCCCCCGTCCCACCATCGTGTCCCCTCTGAAGAGTCGTACCACCCTACCCCCAATTTAACGATATCTTTTCGGTGGATACCCACATATAAGGTAGGTAGGGTTCAAACGAAAACAATACACCGGTACATGGTCCCTAAAGAATTAGAACTAGAGGGTAGGGGTGGGGTAGGGGTACTAGTCAGAGTACGGGGTGATCCCTTTCGGTATACTTTGCCCACATCCCCACTCATTCTGACTCTCACTGCCGGGCTTGAGCCAGGGCTTGAGCAGGGCTTGAGTAGAGCCTATAGTACGGCCCCCGTCACAGTGCTGGTCAGTGAGGGCCCGGCCAGTGATCGGACCGGCGGCACCGAAGGCCGGCAAGGCCGGACGGTCCGGCCAGAGCGCGGCCGAAGGCTCACGGGGGGCCGCTGGTGTTTCGACGGCGAACACTTAGTGACGTAGCACTAAGTGACTTAATTTGTTGATTCAATGACGCTGCTAGGCTACTGAGGCAGAACGGACTAGTCCTGAAGTTCACTGACATAGCCGTGAAACTAGCACTTTCCCCTCCAATAAGGAGAGGTCTTGGGTACCTTCCAGTCCTCCCAGCTGAAGATCTTGTTGTCAAGGCCTTTGTACTTGAATTCCTCAGTCATCCCGTCGGAGGGAAAGAAAACCGCAAACTTGGACTTGGGCAAGAGGGGATCTTCTGCTTGCACGACCTTGCCTACGTACCAACGATGGGGTTTCTGCAAGAAGCAGTCAGTTCGAGACAAGACGAGCGATGTCAGGTTTCCTGGTACATCCGCTGGTACTTGCGAGTCACAAGAAGGTATCGCCCCGGCTTCTTCCGCTTCTTCGCATTCTCTTCGAGATCATCTTCCCGCTCCTCGAAGAGCACACACAGGAGCTTCCCCACTTCAATGTCCTTCGAGCGATAGTCGTGGCGTTGGCTCCACCATTTCTCCATGAACTGTACCTGCTTGGGGGATAGGACCTCTTCCTCCTCGTTCACATAGATCTCTGCGTCGATCATGAACTGTTTCTCCTGCTGTCCTAATTTACAACTTGAAGGTGCTCCTGCTGGCCACTTGGCTATTTCTTGCCCCGATTCCGACCCTTCACTGTCCACTGCCAACTTTCGCTTTCGCGATACAGTCGGTCGCTGTGCTCCACCATCTTCACGAGCCTTAGAGTTTTCAGCTGCAGGATCATGGGCAGCCTCCTGTCCCTCTACCTGGTCGACCGTTTCCTTGTCCATGTGCTCGCTGCCCTGGAGCAGGACTTCACTCGGTCTAGCCGGGGCCACTCGCTTGTCGAGCATGAATACCAGGTCGAGGTCTCTGCACATGAACAACTTTGCCTTGCTCCATTTCTTCCTGTCCTGCAGAAGGTCCAAGGCCTCGAACTCGATCTCAAAGCTGCCGAACGTTTCCTTGAAGGTTTTGGTGGCTTCCGGGAGGGAGTTCTTCCTTTCTTTAGTCACTCTGTGTGCATTCTGTAGGCCGGAGAGGATCACTCTGGCTTGCTCCTGCTCTTCTCTTGTGCTCATCAACTGATGGAGCAAGTGAACAACTTCAGCACCATCGATTCGAGAGATCTGATCTCCATTTCCGTTGATTCTCTCAAACAAAGAGCTCAATGCAAGGACAATTTCGTTAGTTTCCTCCTGATCATCTGGTATGACAGGCGTCGTCGAATCAGACCCAGCAACATTCTCACCATTCTCTACTTCACTTCTGCCGCTCATGGAATCCTTTAAGGTGCTCTCCGTTGTTTGATCGCACATATGTGAGCCCCTATTAGCTTCAATTGAGTTGGACGAGTCGTCCTGTGCGACGGACTGCAAACTTGGCACGCTGGTCGTTTGCGTTGCTTCATGAGCTGTTGAACCACCTTCTTCTTGAAGACTGTTTTCAGCTTGTCGATTTTGTTCAACTCTTGCATCAGATGCAGTAGCTGTTTGAGGAGAATCGCGCTGTAGTAGTTGACTTGGAGGACATGTTTGTGTTGATGCATCAACTCTTTCCACTGCAGCCAAATGTGGCGAGGCCTCAATATCAGGCGTAGTTGTTAAACCTTTGGAGTTCAGCATCGACGAGTTCTGATGCTGGAATGGTAAATCGTAAAACGATTTCATTTCTTCATAGACTTTCTCCAAGCTCTTCCCCAACTGCTTTCGAGCGAGCAGCTCGGATTTCAATTTGATCATCATGTCGTCTTCAAAACATTTCATGACGACGAGGAGATTGTTCTTCAAGTCTCCTCCCTCTTGAAACGCGGCATCTTTCTCCAAATTTACCTCCCTGTACACAATGTCCACCTTACTGTCTTGAATCGACAAGAAATGTTTCTTTAAGCACTTTCGCAGCGTTTTGATCGTTTTGACATGTTTCGAGAAACAGCGCTTGAGCCTTCTCATTGCAGGGGTATTCGTTGTTTCATCGTAGGATGGGTCGAGATCACTGTCATCGTGCCTTTGACTAGCAAGATAGCAGGTCTGCCACTCATTTCTGTGATCTGCATGATCATGATTTGTCGACAGACTCTCTGAGGTACCAGGGTACCAGGAACACAAGGTTGGAAGTAAAACAACAAATCAGATTCGATAGCAACTATGCAGCTTCTTTACCTGCATGCTGTGAAGTATCCCCTACGCACGCAGCGCTCTTGCCATTCACCACCCCCATCCTGATGATTGTGAGCTGGCTAACCCAAAGTGACAAGCAATATTTACCTGTGCGAAGTTGGACAGTCAGGAAACCCATTGATCGTTCCGTAGCACAACGAAACATTTTCTGCCCATCGTCCAGACTCTGCACAACTCATCGCAACATCCGCATCCCTTGCCTCATTATCAGCATCTATCT
Organism: Guillardia theta CCMP2712; assembly: GCF_000315625.1. NCBI lineage: Eukaryota > Cryptophyceae > Pyrenomonadales > Geminigeraceae > Guillardia > Guillardia theta. Next base: position 192,192 of record NW_005434626.1, read on the forward strand.
GACGACCATGGTGGTCTGGCTGTGATGATGAACTTGCATTCTTGACCTCGATGAGAGTTGATTCTGTACTTCCTGTATCGGCCAAGACAAGAGGGACTGGATCGCAATCAAGAATGTCTTCATTTTGCAAATTGGTATGATCAAGAGCATCATCTTCCAACGTAACGGAGAGATTGCACATGTCTTTGTGTAAGAGGTGCAGACCGATCCAATGGTCGTTTAGCAATATGGCTCGTTGAAAGAAGCTTTTGTTTGTAATCCCGTCACTGATCAGATCTTGCAGGGTCTCATGGAGCTTGTCAATCGCAATCACATCGACTTCTTCACTTCCCAGCTTGATCAGATGTCGACCTGTCATCTTGCACAAATGTTCTTCTTGCTGCAACTCATCCCACTGGATTTGACCAGAGATAGCATGAAGAAAGGATCGAGAGAGAGCGAAGAGATGATCATCAATCTCAACACATTTCACAACTTCACATGTGTCGTTGAGAGTTTCAGGAACATCCAGATGAACGTGAAGTTCCGTGTTATCAGCTCTCGTGACCCTCTTGAAAAATTCTTTGCAGTAGTACAAGACGTGTCTCTCTTCCTCTTTGAATAAAACCCTTTCCACTTCCACCGGGAAGTCCTCTACAACAGAATCACAAGCAACCAAAATTTTGATTTGTTTCATCACCTTCCAAAGAATCGACAGTTTCTTCTGCTGTGTTGTGTTCAGCTGTCACTATATTTGTTGACGGACCCATGTCTGTCGCCTTCTGTTGACATTTGATCAAAATGTGAACGCTATTTGATTCTAGCAAAGCATTACCCTCGCATCTGACTCGATTGATCCAGGGACAGCATCATAAACAACAGAGTCATCTTCAGATGCTGCAATTTAGTTTAGGATTGATAAAAGGACCCACCAAAACACACCTGAACCCTTCTCATTCGTAGATCTTAGTTCCTCATTCTCAGAGGAAATATTTCTTTCAAAATTTGAAGGTTGGTCTATTACAGATGCAGCCTCCTGGACCCTAGATACAATTTCCTCGTAAAACGTACTATGGATACTACTACATTTGTCGCCATTGACGCTCTTGGAAGAATCTGAACACCTCAGATTAAATATTTCATCCTGCAGCGTTGCAAAGTCATTTCCTTTGTCCCTCCAGAAACGGTTTACCATCATCGTAGTGCGACGAAATGGCAAACAGATCAGAATTTGGTCGCCGCAGCCCTCACTCATTACACTCTCATCGCGATTTTGTTCAAGATTGTTGGCCTGAGAGGAAGCAAAATGGCGCTCAAGGTTACACCAGTGTTCATCCAATCGTCTTGCTTTCTCACGAAATAGTCTGATTTGCTCTCTAGGCTTTTGACGAATTTTGAGAGGTTGTTCCTTCAATATATTCCGAACAATATCCTTCAAGCACGCATGCAAATTCTTCACTTTTATAGAATCATCTGAACCATCTTCTCCTTTGTCACCGATTGCTCTCAAAATTGCCTTTCTAAGCTCAACAGAGAAACTTGCCTCGTTGTTGATAAAAGAGAAGAAGTCTGTTTTGCTTATACTCCATTCTCCATCTTTTTCAAAGCATGCGATAGTCACAAAGCGACTGTGACGAGATAACTCCAATAGGCCATCTTGCTTCAGACGACCGAAGTAGTATTCCTTGACAACCACATTGGACAAGTTTTCTTGATTCCTCTCAACCCCGGAATCGTTATTTTCATTTTCGTACACATTGTTCGAGTCATGGTTTTCCAGCCATCGAGAATCTGCATCCACACACAATTTACAATCTTCCAATTTGGTCTTCGCCTTTTTCAAGATATCATCTAAATCCGTAAGATTGAACGTCGCAACTCTCTCGTTCGTGAAAGTTCGGAATTGAAACACCTCATTCATCACCCTTTCGATGGTTTTTTCCTTACGAAGAGGAGAAAGGCCGAGAGCAAATTGCATGAAAGTTATTGCAGACACGAAAAAAATGTTTTCCTCTCGCTTGAAAAGCATCAAAGATCTTTGCCTTCCATAACATTTGTCCTTTAACATCAGAAAATATCCTCCTTGCGTTCCTCTCAAGAACCTGAAGCCTTCACCTGCGCAAGTAATCACCTCAAAACTGAGCAGATATTTTTTCGGTTGCATTTTTGTTCTTCAACACAGTATCACAGACACGTGTCTATTACAAAACAGTTTTCATGCAAAGGCGCACTCAGTCCAACAAAGTTATCACGAATGCGAGTCTAAGTCATCCTTTTCTCACCTTCACGGATCATATCGTCATTCTTTAGCATGTCCTTCGTTAACCCTATTGTTGGTAATTTGACTTCTCTTCGACACATGTAAGACTCGATCACATTCATTTCCTCATTGATTCCATCCAGACTGCTGGTTGCTCCAAACAAAACATCTTCTTTCCTCAAGTTTTCGATACCTTCCTTTAGACCTGCCTTCGATCCACATTTCAGGCCTGGAGCGTTCCCATCGAACAAGATCCCAAGAACTGCATCTTTGAACTCATTGAGGTAAACGAGGTCCACAGCACTCGTGCCCTGAGGTGCTGCGATGATTTTGAGTCTCTCCTTCCACTTCTCCCTCCTTTTCAGCTCTCCGATCACAGCAGAGGAGTAGTGGACAATGCTGTTCACGGCTAAGGCTTTACGATTGAAGAATGACCTGCAAGACAGAAGAAGCAAGTGATACGAGAAGAATTATAGGAGTCAAGACACTTCAAAGCCAACAGGTCAACACTAACCGCACAAAATGAGCTGCAGCGACGTAGATCTCATCTTTCTCTGTGAACTTCAAGACCGAAAGCTCAGCTCCAAGAATCGCGTCGCAGTTAAGAAAGACTTTGAATTGAATCTTGGATAATATCAGTCGAACGGCAAGAGACAACACTTCAAGTTACGCATTCGTCTTCATACTTGTTTGACATCCTTCCTCGTTTCGCAGGGACGCAAGCCTGTCAGAAGCCACCTTCACTGTTTGATAGCAGGGTATTCTCTGCTCATTTGCATTGGTTACAAATACTCGTCTACACTGAGCATTGCACTCTATGCTACTCAGCAATTGAACAAAACAAACTTGCAACGGCCTAACATCGGCTACCATCAGCCAGACTTTGACTTCAGTTGCTGATGGCAAAACAACAAGGACTGTATGAGTAAAATGATCGTGAACATGTGTGAATATATAGTGAGGTGCTCACACAAAAACACTGAAGGAAGATTGCTGCGTTGAGAATAAGACGACAAGGAGCGTGGAAAGACGAAGCAAACCCATCTCAGACAACATAGTATCTTCAACTTCAGAAAAGATGGAATTGGATCCCTCACATATTTCGCATGAAGTATTCATGCATCCAACCTATGACAGCTGTGATGGATGGGGACGAACAGCAAAAAATCTAATATCAACGCCAAAAAGAATGGAAGATAGCAGGCCGAGGTTGGATTATGACAGAAAGTTGTTGGAAAACCAATTAAGATAGTGTAGTTCGAAAAGATCACGAGAAGAGGAGGCAGTGGAGTAGGTGGAATCCGGGCAATATCAACTATTTTGTCTGAAGACGTGATGAAAGATGATGTAGA